>NW_018127929.1:1066830-1071596 GCF_001952655.1 Monopterus albus
GGGAAAGAGACCTCTGAGAGAAATGAGGATAGATAGAAGAAGTGGAGCTGGTAAGATGTTTCATCGATGCTTTACAGCTCGACTAACAGCCTGGTAGAGAGGATATTGGAAGTTAAAGACTCTTTTCCTTTTGATTTTTAACGTGTGTGTGTGTGTGTGTATGGATTTGCGTGTGTTTGTATTGTATCTATATATATTTCACACTTTTTTCAGTTGTAAAATTTCTGTTTGTTGAAGTATGACTTGTTTTTTTTTTTAGTGTTAATGGTCCTTTAGAATAGAAAAGATTGCTAGAACGAGCCGACTGAAATCAGGTGTCTGATGCTGACCTACTTCGTATCTTACTGTATTATTATTATTATTGTAACTGTCCACTAGTTTGGGGTAAAAGCATATTTTTCACTTCTGATTTTACTTGTCTTAATAGTAAAAATTGTTATTGGGACATTGTCACTGGAGGAAGTGTGCTCCGGCGGTCTAAAAGGTTTTATAATGAGGACATGCTCAGCCTGTTTTCGATCTTTGTTGCTTTCGTCTTGCATTAACCTGCTTTGGGACATTTTTTGTTGATGTGGTGGATCTTGTTCATTTTTACTAAGGACTGATTTTTTTAATGTAAAAGGAGAAGTTTATATCTTTAGTTTTTTCTTTTACTTTTCTTTCTTTTGTTATTTGTTTAATGAAGTTTAACTAAAACAAGTTAAAAGAGACGTCCTTCGTTATGTATCAACTGTTCATGTGCCAGATTTGCCGTGGTTCTGGTTTTTAGTCAGATATCTTTGCTAACCTCTTTCTTATAACAGACCCAGTACATTTTTAAGGAAAGCTCTCAAAATTTGTAGGATAAAATGGAGAAAGAACAATTAGTTTTAAAGTTATAGCCAAAAGTTTGTTTTTGCTCTGTTGTTTTTTGTTCCATCCCATTATCTAATTTCAATTTTAACTCGGCGTTAATGTGCACAACTTTTTTATTTTTTTTTATGCTGTCCTGTAGATTAGCTCTGATTCAATATCAGAACATTGTACCGTCCAGAATATTTCAGTAGCACTAGTCAAACATAATACATTCCTCATCTGCTTTGCTAGCTCAGTGAATCGGTAGCAAAAATGTTTTTCATACATAAACTGTACACTTCAGTTGACAGGCTGTCATTCAGTATAATGTGAGAGAGCACTTCTTAGTCTTGTGTCTAAACAATCGACGCTGTCAGGGCGCTAGCAGGGTGCTTGGCTTCTCAGTGGCTGAATCACTGGTCGACTGATCTCAGCTCATTTCCAACACTGTCATCTGATCTGAAACCAGCAGCTGGTGTTTAACAAATCCATGGCTCAGGTGTGAAAGGTGAAACTAATGAAAACATTTTGAAAAAGTGTTTTTTTGTTGTTGTTATTTTTTACCATATTAGGCCAAAAAATGTCCAGATTGACACCATATATATTAATAATCTATTATGTTTAGTTAGAACTGATCAACACTGATCATGTGAGTAGCTCAAAAGTTTGTTAAGGCTACAGCTGTGTTTCCATCTGGTACAGGTTACAGCTACATGGGCCATTGTACTTAAATGTAAATGGGTTGTTTATTTTTACATGACATTTTATGATATTGTGCCACTTTCACTATCTAGGCCAAGGTACTCTCACCAGGAAGCCCATCCCTTGTGTGTTAAGCAGATAATTTTTTTGGCCATCTTGAAAACCCTCATTATGTAACCCACAATAACATCAAGTGAATATCATGTCTTTTTTTTTTGTTTGTTTGTTTTGTTTCAGAAGCTGGGCCGTGATCCCTCTGATGAAGACTGCTTCTTTGACCTCCTTAGTAAGTTCCAGAGCAGCCGCATGGATGACCAGCGCTGCCATCTTGATGAGCCACAGAATGGAGATAAGGGAGACGGTGCTACAAACTCTATGCCATCCCTGAATGAGATGATGGGTCAGTTGATCTTCAGGGTCGATCTTAGGGACTTTAGTTCATTTTAAAAACTTACCATTTGAGAAATCAGTGGGAAAGTAATTCCTGCAAAGGCTCAAATACATTTACACCAACTGGGATCTGCTCCTTTCTCTTAGATCCTACAATTACCACTTCACCCCAGACTGAGGAGCTTTTTGATTTGATTGCTAGCTCTCAGAGCCGCCGTCTTGATGACCAGCGGGTTAATGTTGGTAACCTCCCAGGCCTGAGAATTACCCATAACAATTTGGGACACCTGGTGGGTGAAGGAGATCATCAGGAACCCAGTGATGACTTCTTCAACATGCTTATCAAGTGCCAGGTAAAGCCACTGTTCTCATGTGGCAAGAACGCTGTTTATTCCTCTTCTGTTCTTAATTCCTATGTTGTATTTGATATTGGTATTGGATTCGGAGGTGTTATTTCCATTTGTCACATTTCCCTCCACTCTCTACATCATCTTTATAACTGTAGTCCTCCAGGATTGATGATCAGCGGTGCTCCCCACCAGAAACGGGTCCCCATGCCCCCACAGTGCCTGATGAAGACTTCTTCAGTCTAATCCAGAGGGTGCAGGCCAAGCGTATGGATGAGCAGCGCGTTCATCTGCCCACAGATGACAAGGACGGCCCTCAGTCGCCTGATCCTGAGCCACCTGGTGGATTTTCCAGCTAGTACTTGGTGAATATTGCTGCACAACCTCATGTCAAAGAAAATAAAAGCAAAAGAAATAAAAGAAGGATGAGTAAAAACTAAAGACAGCACCGATGGCTGCACTGTCATGCTTTTTAATAACATAAATTCCATGTGCAATAGGTGGTGCCATGTCAAATATTGCTCGACGTATTCTGTTCTAAATGTCTAAATATAACATGGTGATGTGGGGAACAAGAAAATATAAACATAACACAACAGACATGAAATATGTGCTCAATCTAATGCCTTAATCAGCATTTATCAGACTCAAGATTGTACTCCCTGGAGTCAGATGTGTCTTTTAGATTAATGTGGACACATACAGTGCGAGCTGTGAAATTCACAAAGGTAGATAAGGATAGAACATGGATAGAAACAGGTTTGTTGAAAACGTATAAGGATTAACAGATTTGTACTGAAATCATAACCATTTTTATAAACACATAAATGATAGTGTTGATTTTTTTTGACAAACCGTATTAATTCAACTGCTGGTTTTACCATTATGCTTTTATGATTCCATCTGCTGATAGGAAACTGATGTTATTTGCGTAGTAACAGTATTAGGGGTGGCCATCCAGTGTTAACTGCTTTGAGTTTAACATTTCCACAGCCTGATAACCACATTTCATTTTTACAAATATAATTGAACTGACAGACTGATTGAAACATGGTTTTCCTAAATGTTATTTATAAAAATGCACCTCTTCATGTAGTATACAGTGACAGTGGTTACTGAGCAAAGGATATGAAATCGCTGCTTATTTTATGAAGATTAGAGGTGTGTAAAAATTCAAGCTCCATTTAAGGTTTGTGCTTGGCTTTTAAAGTGATGCTATCTGCAGCCCATAATGTTCTCACCATCTGATAACAGACTGCTTACTGCCATCGTTATTACATAGAAATAAACATGTCATTTTTAGAAGACTAATTGTATGAACAATATTTTTACAGTAGGTTGGTGCTGTTATACTGCCACCCTGTGGTCAACACCTTATATTACCTCTGAAAGAAAGAGTGAAATCAAGTGAGGATAAAATGCATTCAATTGCAATTTTTTTAGGGCAGCATTGTAATAATGATATTGCACTCCTAGTAGTAACCAGGATGGGTCCTATACCCAGTTCACAGTGGTTATGTTTGATTCATCTCTTTTTGATAAACAACGCAGTGGGAGTTGCATTTAACATTTTCTCTGTTTTTCTGTGAATTTGCATTTTTAGAAAGTACCCGAAGCACTTCTGTTTGTCTGCCATAATTTGTACATATAAATATATTTTGTATTTATGTTCCATCTGAGGACATGAAGATGTCCCCTCATGCTTTTAATAAAATGGTTCCTATGTTTCATGGGGCTGTACTTTTATTTCATTTTAGCTAAATGAATAGAGTAGTTTTTTGTAAAGATTGCACACATCAGTTCCTCTTTGTAAGCTTTGATTTGATTTATTCTTTCAAGCATGTAAAGACAGTTGATATAACAACACACATAATTTTACACATATCCAACAAATGCTAATCCAATATCAATTTGCTTATACCTAGTACATGCTTGAATGGAGTAGGAAGAAGTCAGACTTATCCAGTCCTACCCCATGACATCATCTTACCATCATTGGTTTGCAAGCAGTAAATAATTCTCTTCTACACCACACAAGTAATATACTAAAAAATTATAACAGAGTGTTAACATTCGTACATAATTACATTCTTAAATAATTATCTTCTACACCACACAAGTAATATACTAAAGAATTATTACAGAGTGTTAACATTCATACATCACACCCACAATTGTCCATCTAATTAATCATTAAGCCTGTTCTTGCATATATCTTGATTGACACATACCTTTATATTTATGTTTAAACTCATCAATTCTATTACTATTTCTTATGTCCGCACTTAAATTATTCCATAGTTTTACCCCACTTATGGAAATACAAAATCTTTTTTTGGTTGTACGTATAGCGTGAATTTTTAAATTTAACTGACCCCTTAAATTGTATCCCCCATCCCTTTCATTAAATAGTTTTTGAATTCCACCAGGTAATAAATTGTTCCTGGCTTTATACAAAAACACAGCAGTCTTATATCCCACTAAATCAAAAAA
>NW_018127929.1:1073800-1091807 GCF_001952655.1 Monopterus albus
CAAGTAATTTTCTTCCATCCAGTCATTAAATTTTTCTATTCTGGCTCCAGGTGCTCTGTAGATACAGCTTATTATAACATTTTTCTTTTTTTCCAAAAGTAGTTCTACAGTCACACATTCGAGTAAATTATCTACTACCCTAGACATTTTGTCTACTTTCTTATAACAAAAGTTTTTATCTATGTACAAGGCCACACCACCTCCCATCTTGTTCTCTCTGTTTGTGCATACCAAGTCATAGCCATCAAGGTCAAAATCCATTCCCCTTACAGTGTTTGGATTTCAACAAAAGCAGCACCACCAGATGATCAAGAAAATCCACCACCTCAACATCTCCACACTTTTCATTCACTGGGCTAATAAATTATCAACCATTATAATCAACACTGCATCAGCCCTTCAGCCATCACCACATACTTCAATTCTGATGACACTGCCATACTTTTACTACTCAATGTCAATGACTGTGTTACAGCCTTTCAACAGTTCATTTCTCATTTCACACTATGGTGCACTGACATCTAGCTACAGCTGAATGTTGGCACAACAAAAGAACTGGTCAGCAGCTCATCAAACACACATCTTTGAATCTTATTGACAGTAAACTCAGCTTTGATCCACACACAATTGATATCCATAAACAATGCCAGCAGAGTCTTAATGGTATATACAAACTTGGAGCATTTTCTGTTGCCCCTCACCTTCTGTTGTTGCTTTACAAAAGCACTGTCCACACAAAAAGGGGGAAGAGCCCTCTTTAGCAGATGTTTTGTCCCTTACTGCCACTGCAGCTGTAAACAGACTGTATCACCAATGGTGCTGACCTGTACCCATCTGTGTATTTATATGATATTACTTTAGGATCTAGGATATATGTATGCATGCATGCATGTATGCTTCTGTTTTCAGGCTGTGAAAATCTCCCAGACCTTTTTGAGTCCTAGACCTAATAAGAATAACTTAGTCAATGCATTGCATTCCTCAAGCTTAGTGTTTGGTGGAAGAAAGCACAGACAGCTAAACAAATTTGTTGGATAATGTCTAGTTTAGCTGCATAAGCAAGACTGAGAAGGAATGCAAGGAATTTATTAAAACACAGATGTATTCACTTAGTTTCAATTTTTTAGATGTCAGACAGATGTGATACTTCCTTTTTTGTATGCATCAAGATGTAACATACTGTAGCTATAATTTTAGAGAAGTGATACAGCAGTAAAAAATAGAGTGTTCTGTTCCGGTTTGTCACTGTTCATAATTCCAAAACACGACACAGATAATAATGTTGATGATGGCTGCATGCATGTCATGACATAATATTTATGGTTTCCAATATGCTACTGGGCCAAATCATGTACATTACATCACATCTAAATATCATGTTTGCAAACCTGGTGTTGGCAGATCATTTGCTTTTAGTTTACATCCTCATAACTGTAATCTCTCTGATTAATCCCCTTCTAGCAGTGTACAGTCTTATAAAATAATGAGTGAAGCTCAGCCATATCCTCCTCTCCCTCTGTCTCTATTTTCACCCCTGCTTCCTGTCCATCATCCTTTATCTCCCCTCCTTCTTCCCTCTCCTTGTCTGTTCTTCCTCTCTCCTACCCAGAATGCAATGCAGGCTGAGCAGGCTCAGCTGAGCTATAAAAAGGCATAGCATGGGGGAGGGAGGGCTGCCGTGCAACAGGAACTGTACAGACACACACACACGGGGATCCAGGGACAGCAGCTCCTTGCACTGGGATCTAGAGCCACAGCACGAAAGAGAGGTCAGTACAGAGGACAATGGCTCCATAGAGGAAGAGCATGGAGGACTGGGTCTAACTTTGTCAGAGGGACTGATGAACTGAAGGATGACAAGAGTGTGGGCAGGCAGAGTGGGCAGGGCTGTTTGATGGGATAGAGACTGAGAATAACGGAAGACTATTACAGCTATCTGTCACTCTTGAGACACTTTGTACTCACACAGTTGAAAATGATTGACACTGGCAGAAAATCAGATATTTTTCTTTCTGCATAGTGCAAACACATGTAAGTCTGGTGTAGCATTCACAGGGATGGCACTCAAAGAATAACAGTTGTTTTGCTTAAAAATAGCAACAATTCTTAATTTTTACTGTAGACATTTGCTCTGACATTTCATTGTAGCCTCCTCTCTAATATCATGTAAACATTATCCTTCTCCTACATCTATTAAATGGCATTTTCATGCAGGCTGTACTTGCTTTTCATTCCAGTGCCATGCTTTTAGCCCCAGTAATGGTCATTAGCAGCTGATTAGTGCTATTGATTCTTGTGAGTAGATGGCATACATTAAAGCAAAGTAAGGATTGTAATTTAGAACACAAACACGTCCACAACAGCCACAGCCAACAATGAATTTATTTCGCTCTATCCTTTCACAAACAACAGGGAATATTTCCCACTACACTGACGTCAGAGGGTCTCCCTCACTCCCTTAAAGGGACAGCAAAGTACCTTAGCAACCAACACTACACAGAGAGTATGTACTAATAGATCAAGTATTCAGTACTTTGTTCTTACTCCTATAGCATCCAGGGCCAGTAAGGAAAAGCTTGGACCCCATGAGCTTTTTAAGAATGGTTGACACACTATCCCTTAACAGCTGCAGACTAACTGGGTCTTTTTTTAGCAGGGCTGCATGTTAAAAACCTGTAATAAGACATGAGGGTGGGACAGGAAAGATGAACTTCCACTGAGGTGGGGGTTGTACTCAGTCCAGTTATTTCCATATTTTAATTCAAGAATAGAATTATAAAAAAAACATCATATTTAAATATACCACCACTGACATGTCAAGTTCTTTACATGCTGCTTTTAATTGTACAGTATTGCATTATTTACGCTATTGTAAAAGAGTCATGCATTTCAGGGGAGACAATAGGAATGCAATCCTAGTCAGAAGGATTTGTCCACAGGTGGAATGTCCAGTTCAAACACTTTGCCAAATCTCAAATGTAATACTATTTTTATTAGGAAATGTATTAGCAGAAGCACAATGCAGCAAAGTCTTGCTCGAGTTTCAGTTGAGAGAGTTTCCCTTCCATGATTTCATCCAGGATTTAGCATAATTCCCACAGCGAGAGCCAAGTAATGTTGTTCGTGCTGTACTAGAACGAGAACACATCTGACATGTTTAAGAAGCAGGTGACCCAGAAATTATGGCTCCAAAATAGGCCAGAGCGGGATTCCCAAAGAGGCTCTGTGCTGACTCAGATGCCAGCCTTCAAGTGATATTTACATGGGCCACAAGGTTCCTGACCTCTGACATACAATAAATCTGGACACTTGAGAAGCAGTGCCGCCAGTCCTGAGGAGTGTTGCAAGTGAGAACTTTAGGACAGTTTGGTAGCATTTTCAGCAGCGGTGCATTCTCTGGTGAACCAGTAAACACTTTGCCTCTAGAAATACAAGAATCATTTGGCATATACATAGTATTACTATAAAATGTTTTTTTCTGCTGCAGTGTATGCCCTTATAATGCCCTATATTTATTTGCTTATCATTCTGGGACTGTAACAGTTTTTTGGGTGTGTGTAGGATCTGTGACCCAGAAGAAACGTGGCAGGATTTTTTCTAAAAGCCAGTACACACCCATGTGCAAACAGCCACATGATCACTATCAGCAACTTTTCAGGTTACTTGATTACCATAGTGTGCATGTAGTTGTGAAGCAAGGGATCGGGTGACAAGCAAATACATTAGCCTGAAGTGGAGTGTGAAAAACTGCAGTGAAAAGTGAAAACTATTATAACATGACAGTGAGGGAAATTGCTTATACAGTAATCCTTTGTCCTTTTCTTTCTTTTAGATTAAGGAAAACAGCCATCTAACACAACACAATGGCAGGTAAATATTACATTGTTTAAATTAAGACAATATATTATGCATTAGTGATTGTTAATGATAAAGGAAGCAATCATTTGTATAGTTTATTATCAATATCATGTTGAAATTAGACAAGAGGCAGGCTTGTTGTCTTTTCTTGTACACTGCTGCCCTCTTTTGGTGATTCTTGAGGATATAGTGGAGGTAATTTTACATTTAAAGGTACTGTATTTATATATATGTGTTCCATTTTTTATTGAACAAAAATGCTTTCATTTACTTAACAATATTGTATTATGAGCCTATATTCATGATATTTCATTCATAAAACATACAATATAGTACGAAGATCTAGGTGAAAATAAATCGTCACACTGACGAATCGCATGTTGACATTTGGCACGTGTTTTACGCCGGATGCCCTTCCTGACGCAACCTGGATTCGAACCCGGGGCGCAACCACTAGCCTAGCAGGGGCGGCTAGATCAAAATAAATTAATATAATTTAGTTTTAAAAAAATACCAAATTGCCTTTTTTTTATTGAGTTTTGTAATATTTAAAATCGGACTTTTCCAGTAGTCCTCTGTGAACAGTTGCATCTAGCTTCATACAGTAACATTATTAGGTGACAACTATTGCCATGGCAACATTGTTTGAGCAATAGCACAAATCTACGCCAAAGCAAGCGAAACAGCCTAGTGGACCAGGATACTCTCTGCACTGCAACTAAAAATGGGAAATATTTGTTCTGATAAATTTACATCTAGCAGACAAAATGAAAAAGGTTTGTTACACAGATCCTTTGCTTGTGTATTCAGCTTTGGTTGGATGAAAGCGTTGCCATTTTCACGTTTGAGCTTCATCTCTTTTGTACATGCTTATTTCAGACAAAATTAAAGATGCCAAGATCATCTTTGTTGTGGGTGAGTACACTCAATTTGAACTGTGACTCATTTTTAGCAGCAACACATTTAACCATCTACTGTAGCAGCTATTTCCATCCTGCTTTCTGCCTTTCTTTTTCAGGTGGGCCTGGCTCTGGGAAGGGCACCCAATGTGAGAAGGTAGTTGCAAAGTATGGATACACCCATCTGTCATCTGGGGACCTGCTCCGTGCTGAGGTGGCTTCTGGCTCTGAGAGGGGCAAGCATCTCCAGGCCATCATGCAAAAGGGAGAGCTTGTACCCCTGGTAAGACACTATTGCTTTTTGTTTGTTTGGTTTTATATGTTGCTCTTTTGCTGAGCGTTGTCTTTATCTATTTAAGCTAATTTTTGCACAAACCAGATCAAAATATATACTTTACATTATATTTTATCAGAAGTGCTATTGTGAAGGTTGACCATAATGTTTTGGGGCTGCTTGCAGGACACAGTCTTAGATATGATTAAGGATGCCATGATTGCCAAGGCTGATGTCTCCAAGGGCTTCCTTATTGATGGCTACCCCCGTGAAGTGAAGCAGGGCGAGGAGTTTGAGAAGAAGGTAGGACATGAGATGTTGGACCTATAATTCATTTCTGCAGATGAATGCTTAAATGAGCAAACATGTTTCTAGATTGGCAAACCCTGCCTGCTGCTGTACATTGATGCAAAAGGAGAGACCATGGTTCAGAGACTTTTGAAGCGTGGCGAGACCAGTGGACGTTCTGATGATAATGAGGAAACCATCAAGAAACGCCTGGACCTGTATTACAAAGCAACGGAGCCTGTCATTGCTTTTTACGAATCCCGTGGTATTGTCAGGAAGGTGCGTATGACTGCAGTGCCAGTGAACAATGAAAAACAATCACAGAGAGTTTTGCATGAATTGTTACATATATTCTTACATATGCTGTAATTTTGCTTCGCCTAGATTGACTCTGAGCCACCAGCGGATGAAGTCTTCAAACAAGTCTCCCAAACTATTGATGCACTGAAGTAAACAACATGCAGTAACTAGATGACCTATATCTGGTTGTTATTTTATTTTTATTTTCTCTGTATCAATTTTTAAAGGACAAAACAGGAACAACAGAAATATTACCCTTCCTCATCTTGGTTTAAAAAAAAAACAACAAAAAACAAAAAAACTGAAGGCTATTAAAATGCCTTAATTTGACTACTAATCCAGCAATAACAGTCAATACAATTATAATCTCACTTAATAATGAATCTGCTTAAAGCAGCATCTAGAAATCTATTTGGTTTCCTCATGTGAGTCTTGCTTCTATTCTGTAGTTATTAACTTGTATGCCAGTGACATCTCAAAAGCTACTGTATACAATATGTCAACCGTCTCCTAACCTTTGAGGCACCATGCTGACTCTGGGCCAAACCTGCACTTTACACAGTCATTTTTTACTCTACCACACAAAGTCCAGAGCTCAGGGGAAAAAGAACAGACTTTAACACCTTTAAGGCTGTGCCAATGAACAATGGCAGAAATGACCCACTGTGGGCAACGTTCATTTCTATTCATCTATTTACAACCATATTTAAAGCACAGATGCTTTCTAGGATTTTTCATCAAGGTGTACACATGTAAAATAGCTGTCTATTTAAAAATAGCACAGTGTGGGTTTTAGTGAAAATTAATGATGTATTTTCAATTAGCTAATCTTTAATAATTGATAATGGTGGTATATGTAAAAATGTGGAATATGTTAAAAAGAAAGAAAATTAAACTATAAGAGAAAATATATAGCATTTGAAATTAGTTTGTTAACGGTAACTGCATTTGATTATTTAAAAGATGCGTGTGCATCAGTACAGTGTAGTGGCGTGCAGATTGACTGACAAACACATACTCTAACGCCAACACACGCATAAACAAGGGACTTGGACGGCACTTCCAGGGTAAAAAAGGAAATACTTTTCTCTTAAGAAAACATGGTCAAGGTGCTGGAGCATGCAGACACAACAGGACACAGGACATGCTGCTAACTGCTGTTATTATAACCTTTCCTGTGAGCTCATGATGCCTGAGATGTCTTCCTTTACCTCTCACCTTCCTCACACACACACACACACACTTCCACCTGGCTGAGCAAACACTGCAACATGTATCCGGGCTATCCTCCAAGGAGCGCTCTGATCATGTCTCTGCAGTGTTGGGAGTAGGAAGAGGAAAACTGCTTCTGAAGGGGGACAGGATGTGTCCTTCGGAAAGTCAATCAAGGAAAGGCGTTTGTAAGCACTTTCAAAAAGTCATCGAGGATGCTGCTTGAATGCTAAGAATGCTGATCTTTCCTAATAAAGGTACAAAAACAAAGGCGAAGAAAGGAGATCACAGTGGAATTTATCACGTACAGTAGGGAGAAAAAATTAGAGACATGCGTCACTGTGTGATGCAGTTTTAAATTTGAGGATGATCTCTTGAGCTGTCAAATATGGATCATTTACTCAAAGCCCTGTGTAGGATATGAACAATCTCAAACATCAGAGCCCCTCTGTCATAATATAAAAAAGACACGGTGGTATCTGATCAAGTCAAAATACAGTAGCAGTGCAAAGGGCCAACAATAAAGGAAGAGCAAAATATTTACATGTCTGGATATCTCAGTTCAGTGTATCATCTTTCGAAGAAGAAATAAGACCAGCAAATAAATACAGTAAATGATTGGACACATGCAAAAAGCCTGCATTCTTTCAACGAGGGAGGGCTAAGGACTCACTTATCACATGCAGATAGGTGTAATCAAATATCCCCCCCCATCTGGGAGAGGTAGTTAAATCCTTGAAATGGGTTTACTAGTCAAGGAAATGTAACCCTGTGTATAAGGCTTCCAATAAGGCAGATAAATAAGGTTATATATTTAATTAGCCAGTTGTTTATAATATAATTGCATGCATTTACTTTCATTGCAGAGTCTGACATTATTACAAAGTAAGTAATTTAGAGTCAGTTATAAATATCAAATACAATTTACCAATACTAGTGGCCCGTGGATTCTAAAGAAAAGCTGGTGAGCTAAATGTAACTGCAACATGCAGTATGAAATGTGGATTGCCTTCTGGACTACCATGCGTCCAAGGGTGACGTGAGGACATTTGCAGCTTTCAACTTGGCTTACTGAGAAAATAACCCCATTTTAAACAGTCACAGACAATTACATGCGGCTTTGTGACTCTAATATAAAACTGACTAGGACCATGCGCTTAACTGCACCTCCAGCAAAAGCCCTGGATTACACTCAAAACAGAGGTATGATTTTTCAGATGGAATATTTCTATGATGAGGGCCTTGTTGATTATCTGACTTATAGGATTATAGATTTATAAAATGACTTTGTATAGCTGACAGGCTTCTGTTCATCTGGTATCAGTTTCGGATATTGCTCCTGCAAAGCCATGTGTCAGATCCCTCACTGGAGGACGATAAGGAAATGAGCAAGCTGGCCCCTACTCTTTATTGTCTCTCTCTCTCTTCTGCTGTGTACTGTGACGGGCTGGCCGACTGGCACCACAGAGACCCAGTGGCACCGTGCGGGAACCAACATCAACTTCTGATGAAAGACGACGGCCGATTGTTTCCTGTTATTGAAACTCTACTCATGGGTGGGGGTGGAGAGCTTAGGCTTCAATAAAAAGGAATGCCACTGAAGCAGAGTGCTACTGTAGAAATGTCCTTTGGCCAGCCTCGTATGTGACTGAGTACCTTTAATAAATGTCAACCGTGACATATGCCTCAGTTATTAAATCCAGCTACTAGAGGATTGCAATCATTTAAGTAACAGAAAATACAAACAGTGTAAAGCTGTCTGTACTTAGTGTCAAATCCCATGTGTGTTTCTCTATTCGTGCTGCCTGAAGGAATAAGGCCAAGGCAAGTAAGCAGAATATCAACTCATCTCAGAAAATAAGTCTGTCTGAATGTCCCGTGTTGATGTGAAGTGAGGTTTTAACCCTCTAACGTCAATTATTCAATTAGTCATTAAGCACTTAGATCAATTAGATTATATCTGTCCACAACTGAAGTGGACAAAAAGTTTCTTTTAAAATGACACATTTATTTATAGTGTCTTATGTATGTGAATTTTTAGCTTAGATTATGATTCATTAAAGTGGGTATCAAACATTCTCTAATTTCTTCTACTAATAAACATTGATCAGTTTGTCAGGGCGCACTTGTCCCGTACCTGCTCTTCAGGCCTATACAGTAATCTTCAGGACTTGTATTTACCATGTTTGCTAGATCTGTAACAAGCCCTTTTGTGATGTGTGCAGGTGCAGTATGTTCATGATTTCTGTTCGATATATGAGAAATCAGATATGAATAATTCTTTCAACTTTTTTTTTTCTAATATCAAGGAACAAATTTCTCACACAACTGAGAATGGAAAAAGATAGAGCTCTCTTCTTGGGTCCTGATGTTTACAACATATGGGCCAGACAGACAGAGAGGTAAACAGAGAGAGCTGCTGTGTTTGCTACAGCAGCTTTGTAATTGTTCTAAAGGCTTTTGTAGCCTTTTGTTGAAGTTTAGTCCAGTGCATATGTCTGTTTTTCTGCTGCTTCACTGCTCTGCCAGTAGACTTTGTGGGGAGAGTTTGTTTGATGGGATGATGACTCCTCAGAGTCTTTTCAGTACAGAAAAGATGTTGTGTCTACCTTTTTGCACCAGTCAGTTTTTCCTCAGAAAATGGTAGTGGTGCTGTGGTCAAAGAAGAATGCTGTTCTTGCAAGGGATGTTTTTGCTTTTTTATTTTTAGGTTTGATCAAGATGAGCAAAATAACCAACAGTACAGAGATTCTTTTAAATAAGCAAATACAAAATATGATATGAAACATTACATAAAATGATCATTCAAATTTTTACATTGCCCAGTGCTTCCAGTGAGGGCAGATTGTACAATCAACAATAAGTAATTTTAGTAACATTTCACAGGTTCAGACTAAATATATACACATATATCTTTTCACAGTTGTCTCTGGCTTTTAATACTAGTCTCACACACCCATGACACACACACGAGTGTTTTTCTTATTGTGGTTGATTAGTCCTCCTCCCAGGACTGTGAGGGAATGTCAGACTGAGCTGGGTAAGTCTATTTCAAGAAAGACTTTTTGGTGAGTTACAGTAAATGTGGAAACGCAGCAGTGTTAATAATAAAATTAAGGTTAAATTGCACTTATTGGTTTTAGATCTTTTTCACAGAAGACATACTGACATATCAAAGTCAGAATAGCGCATGTGTAACTGATAACAGTAAGTAAAAATTAGCTGAAGTTCTGTCGTTGTGCATGCTACAGTAGCTTACTGGTGTTACTTAATGGAACCGATCCAGTGTTAATGCCATTGGTTTCACCTGTGCTTTTGTCAAAGTGTGTGTCAGAGTCTGCTTTGAAAAGGCCTGTTCTGCATATTGTCTTCACTAAATATGTTTTAATTTACTCGGATTATGTGCATTTCAATTTGCACATAAACTGTGGAAATGATAGAAATTCAAAATAACAGTTAAAATGTTGCTAAACAGTTTGAATAAATCATGACATTCGTGTGACTTAGCTGTCAGTCAAGAATAGAAGGTGGCTGCCAATCTATGTCTCCAGATCTGTGTGGACTGATGAGGTGGTAATTGTCCACAAATTAATTAGGCTTAATTATGTCATCTTGTTGTGCCGTCTGTCATAACATTCCTCTACCAGACATATTAATGGGATTCAGATCAACAGTCTTAGCAACACTGATCCTTTTATTGTTTAAACAAGACACATGCACAAATAAAGTCTCCTAGCCGGTGCCCTCACCTCTCTATTCCTCCCACTCCTTTACACTTGTGAGTCTTATCTGCCGCTGGCTTTCCTTTCTGCAAAAGTTCGCACTCTTCCTATAGTCTCCAGATGCAGCTACTATCTATCCTTGCTTCTCTTCACATAACTGATGATGCATAACTCACTTAGTTTCCAATACTTTCTCAAAGGAGAGGAGGCATAATGAAAATGATAACTTTGCACACTGTATAATCTTTGACCTTCAGTTAATGCCTCTCTCCCTAGTGACATTCTGTGGTAAACAAGCTGTTCCTTGAAACATTTGGCTTGCTTCTGTGGAAATAACAAGGCACCTCATTATTTTAGATGCACACACTGTATACACAATTAGTCTGCACAAGGTGAAAAAGCTTGTTAATGTAATATATCAAATATATAACTCAGGGACTGAATGAATTACTTCAGCTACACAAAATAAAAAAAATAATCAGTTGGATGGAGATTTTCGGCAATGCTTTTTAGTATCCAACTTGAGAATTAGTGTTGCCAACTATTTATTTATGTGTTTCACTTCCAGTATTTGCATAACAGCAGTGGATGGTAACACACATTAACTCACATTTTCTTTTGCCAGTGCTCTGGTTATAGTTTACATTTGGATGGATACTTCTGTCACACATTTATTAGAGCTAAGTGAAAATATGTAAATAATTTTCACTAAAAGCCACATTGTAATGCTTTTAAATTATGCATCATTTTTTGAAGTGTATCCATAAAACATAGCATTGACCTCTGACTAACATTAGGTAAATAATTTCCATAATAGCACCATAACTGCATTGAAATTGCAACAGTGAGGCATACAAAAGCTCACCATAGGCTAATGTTAGGTTATAAATGAGTCTGGGTACAATATGTTAACAGGTACACTTTGAAAAATAGAAAAAGCATAAAAGGAGAAACAAATTTAAGCATATTTATGCAGCATAAGAAGAGCTAAGGGCAGAGTGGACTTAATTAAAGACCTATCTGGAGAAATGTAGAGGAAAAACATTTAAGTCAGCATCTTAACCTTGCTGTCAGGTTGAAACACAAGCGGTGGCAGTGTGAGGCAATAATAAGCAACATACCTACTGTTTTCAACAGTTGTTGTTGTTGGTAATTTGCAAGACAAGAAAACACACATATTACACTGCTGTGTAGCAGATGTGCAACGTGTGCTGCTGTGCAGGTCGAAAGTTGATATGAATTCTGTGAACACATCTGTACAATTGTGATTCTCAGTCTGGCACAGTTTTAATTCTGGATACGCTTCTTTACGCAACCATGTTGGACAATTTAACGTCGCCACTTAAACCTAAACTGGCTGGATCTGGTAGTAGTCAACTTAGGACTTAGACATATGAAACATGGTCTCCTTTGTCCTCTCTTTTGAATGCGTTACCTTTTGTATCGAAGTGTTACATAACGTGTTGTTAGTGTAACGGTTAACACCAACCTGAGGCAGGTAGAGGTGAACTAATAATTACAGTAAAATGCAGCCATCTATAAAGATTTAAAGACATTTAATTATAGCCTAAAATAAACATCACTGCTATAAAATCACGACTGAGCTGAGATTTACACACTGACTGGCCTATTTTTAACAAAGTCTGTGTTGATCAGATAAGAGCCTGACATGGGCTGCGCTTAGAGAGACGCGGGGGAAGTGGGAGGGCCGCGGGAGCGAGGCTGCACCTCCCAGGCTGCTCAAAAAGTTTGGAAAGTCCTGGCACCGACACTTCGCTGAATGCAGTCACATCAACATCCTTCCAGTTCCGTGGAATATAAAGTCGACTTTTTTCAAGAAAGCCACCCTAGCTGAAGAGTAAGTTTTGTGGTTCACATTCTTTGACTTCTGTGTTTCCTCATGGAAAGGCTATGTGGTATATTTTATTTTTCTGATGTGGTAGGGGGCGGTAAATGTAGCCATAGTCTCAGTCCAGTCCATTTTACGTTTGTTTTGAAATGTATAAAAGAAGTAATTCGGGCCAAAAAGCCGGACTGTTGTCTATAAGGGATCCTTACTGTTCATACTGTTTCGCCTCATTAATCCCAGTATTAGGCCTGTTAGTTGATTCATTCTTACCCGCTTTGTAATTATACTGCTGGTTCAAGAAATTTCTCTCTTACTGCAAGAAATCCGGTGACATAACGTGACTTTTTGTTTTGCTTTGGAAGAGCATAACAGTTTACACAGGCTCTTCACTTCCCTCTATATGAATCTTATAACAAGAGCAGTTTATTTCTTATCTGATTTCGGCATTGTGGTATTATTTAAAGAAAGCCATGCCGTGCTGCTTCCTGAAACAGTCATGACCACCAGATAACCCTGGAGTTTAGAGAAATACTGATATTGAACATCCTGTCATCTTCCTCAAAGTATTTAAGCAACAGTTCCCTCACTGTCAGTGTTAAGTAGGTTGTGAGAGTGTCCACTATCGTTTCCATTGTTCTGTTGGATGGAACTACTATTTAAACCAATTATCTTATAAGGTGTAAACTGACTTATTATATTCATGTTAGTCATTAATAGGCCTAGTTATTACCATATATATGGTTAATTAACATTAGAGAATATACTTGAGTTATACTGTAAGTGTTAAAAGATGTCTCAGCTTACATGTGATAGATGTGCATAAGGTGCTTGCTTTAACATTTGTATTTTGAGCATGAGGTGACATGTTTTGAGATTCGTAGTTGGTCATATAACCATCACATCTCCTTACTGAATGCCTGACTTCTCTTTATGTGACCTCTCATCATTTAAAGATTGGAACTATCTGCTCTTGTGCTGCCACTAGACCAGGACACATTCACCACTAAGTATATTCACACCCTGAAGACCCAGACTCATCTTCCACCAACTCCGGAAGCCTAAACTTAACAGAGATGGAAGGTCACGTGGTGCAATTAGCCTTGTTTATGTGCATCACTGTTGCAGCCTCTGGTAAGCAACTGATATATAGTATTTTGAGCATTTATATTCTATAGTATGCTGTTGGTTTTCATGCTAAAACATATTTATTTAAACATGTATAAGCTCAGACAGGCCTCCAGAGCATATTTCTGTCAACTTAAAGTTCAAAGACAGATATTAATAATGTCCCGGTCTGTGTTCTGACATCATTTCCTTCTCAAGACTTAAAAGAGCTCTTGTTCTCTTGTTTTTCTTGCACCTTTAATCAGGATTTTACATCTGGTCTGTAGGGAGAGGTGCAGCATAGATGTTTTAGAGTCACTTGAATTGAGTGATGGTTTTCCTACAGGAACTCAAACATTATATGCTGTAGCATTTCATATTTTAATAGAGTTCAAAACCTATGTAGTTCCCAATGGTATTCAGATGATTAAACCACTGGGGCCGCTTGGGAAGCCTTTGTTTGTGTAGATTTTCATGTTGTAGTGATAAAAGAATATTTTCTATAAAGACAGTCTAGACACAAGAAACAAGAAAACATGCAAGACTCTCAGATTTCCTATGGCTCTCCTCTGCTGGCCCTCTCTAACTCTCTCTCTGCTGGCTGCCTGTGGCTGCCCATATCAAATTCAAACCTGTAATCCTTACAAGGTGGCAAAGGGATCTGGAACCCTCCCTGTGCCCTTAGGCCATTATCCAACCTCACACTCTCACCAGTGCCTTGTACTGCTGCTTTGGGGTGTTTGGGTCTTGCTTCCCTACAGCAATCTGGCATTTGGGGTGGCCACATGGTTTCCAGTTAATAAAACACTGTTTGATTTTTGTGCAAACACCTTAAACATAATGATGCAAATCTTCAGATCAGATTTTGATAATATCATTGTCAATCTTCCATTACATTAGGCACTTTTAGTACCCATATGTGTTTTTTCTTGTAGAAGATATAGCTTAAAATCTGTTAGTCTTGTCACCCCTAAGAATCTGGTGGCTATACTTCATATTATAGATAAACTGTGCCCATTATCTGACAGTACTACATCATAAAACGGTAAAACTATAAAGGTAATAATAGCTGAAGTACACATTCTCTCAGACTCTAAATGCCATAAAAGAAGGCATACTGCACGCATTCATTTTTCAATAGTGCACTTGAAGGAGAAACAAACATTTCTGGCTCCAAATAACCTTTATTATGCTCTGGGTCTGTAACCAGGCACCAGAAATAATAAACATTTCCAACTTGCTTTTTAAATAAGGCAAAACGGCCCTGGCTAGTATACATCACTGTTAACAGTATGTGCCAAAAAAACAAGCCTGTTCTCTGAGTCGGGCTTTATTGCTAACCTACTGCATGGCAAATCACAATATTGCCAAAAGTGCTCAACACCCTCTCAGCACGGGTGCAGGCAGCAGGGAGACAGAGGTATCTTTTGGCCAACTGGCAGACCAGTGGAGAGTTGACCTCGTGTAGCTTCCCCCGCAGGGGTTGGTCTCGCTGTCTGCTGGTGGAGTCCGTAAGGAGCTGTTTAGCTCTGCCTTAATTGCCTCCATGACACACAGCCCTATCCTTGCTGTTAATTTTTGCTCCTTAAAAGATGTTCCAAGGATTTTCTTTTTCTCTTATTTTTGCATCTGCTACAGCAGCTATAGAAGACACAGAGGGGGCTGTGACACAGTTCTGAAACAGCAGGCTACTGTTGAAGCATTAATCAAAACATTTGTGTGACACACATGAGCAGTGTTGGGCCATAACATGTTAATGTAATAATATTACTTTCCCCAGTAATGACTAGTGTAAAAAGTTACAAGTACAATTTCAGTAATAATATTACACTTGCTCTCTTCAAAAACAACTCGTTACAATGTTACTTTTGTTGGCAAAAAATAATTTGAAATCCGACATTTAATATTCATAGTCGTCACATGTGCACATGTCAGTACGCATCACTATTAGCAGTGCCATAGCATAAGCAAGTAAGCTAGCTCGGAAGATGGAAATGCCTGTGTTCGGGCGGTTGGAAATAGATGATGTCCCTTTCTAGCCTGTAACTTTTATGGGTTCATAGGCTTCAAAAAATGCTAGTTTGAAACCTTAGCTGCACTTACTGGTCATTATCCCACCATTCTCACACCTAGGAGGCGTATTCTGAGGAGAAAGGACGCAATTACCAGCCTGTGGGCTATAACGGAAAAGTAATGTAGTGTAGTGTAGTGAGTTACTCTTGACAAAGAATAATAAGCAAAGTAATATTAATTTTTAAATTAATAGTAATGAGTAATATATTACATTTTTTGAGTAACAAGCCCAACACTGCATATGAGTTCCTCTCTCTTTCTAGTGCTTATTCATCATTATATAGTGCAGTATTATCATATTAATTAGTGACTTTCTCTGACAGTTTCCTGTGCTTAGTACAGTGTTGTGTTTGAATGAAGCACAAACACAATGAGGGCCACACATGAAGGCCAAAAGAATACTCTGTATGAGGTCTTGTCTTTTTTAATAACGTTCTCACCAACTGCAAATCGCTATGGGAGCAGATGCAATTTAAAAGTTCCTCAGATGAAGCACAGAACAAGTAAATCAAAAATAGTTTGCATCCTGCAACAGATCCCATGACACTTTTGGCAAGATGCAAGCAATGGGATTATGTGTTTCAGTTGAGCTTAGTCTTGCTTTAGTTTAACATAAAGTGTATATGTTTGACTCTCTGTCAGCTCCATGAAACTAGACTGATTAATGGATGAACCGGTGTGGTGCAGTTTAATCACATTACTTGGCAATAGTCAGTCAGTGGTACAATACTTGTACACTGCTGAATCCTTAATATTTCCCCTGGAACAGTAGTCCATTTTAAATGGACTACTGAGTTGTTCTAATACCATAGGATGACAATATAAGTCTTGTTGCACCCCTAGACACAAAGCTTTTTATTAAAATTAAACAATCCTGCAAAAAGACTTTGTGCGTGTAGTTGATTTAAAATGCTGGATGACTAATGGATGGCACAGCTTTCTCTGGGTAAATCAGAGTAAACCTGGGGTTATCTTAAGCCCGCCAGACACCAGTCATTTAGTTCTGTCACCAGTGTTGTCTGCCTTTCTTGAGCTACAGGCAAAAGAACTCAGCTCAGCACTTAATCTTACCCTGAAATTCGACAAACACAGATAAATTCTGTCAGGAGATCCTGCTTTCATCAACTCTGGATTATTTATAAATACAACCCCTGCCTATGTCTTTCGTACCTAAAAAAAAAAAAAAGCTCATCTCTGCATTCACCGCACACCTTGATTATTAAAAGTTCCTGTATATTGGGATCAGTCAAGCTTCTTTGTCTTGTTTGCAGATCATCCAATATCTCTCGGCAGGCTTCTGTCAGGCTCCAATAAAACCGACAATATAACACCGGCCTTAGTGTCACTACACTGCCTCCCTGTGAGGTTAATTGTGTTTAAAATATTGCTGTTTGTTTTGAAGGTCTTACATGGTCCATCCAGTGGTTTTATCTCCTAAGGCCTGCAGTCCCACAATTCATCTAAATCCCTTTAGTCATTTAACTGGGGTTATTTTTTTTGTGCCAAGTGATATGTGGCGATGCCTCTGTAATAGTGGAATTTGTTCTTCCTCGCTAGATCAGCTGAGTTCTTCCTATTTAATAAGATGTGCTTTTTCTCTTAGGCTTCTAATTGCATTGCCTATTTTCATTTTTTTTTTTGTTTTATTTTTATTAACCTTGTTTGTTTGATTCAGTTTTATGTGTCACACATTGCAGTTGTTGTATGGGTGAAGCTCCATAGGTGCTAAATTTTCCATAATGCTTCTCAGTATAAAACTTTGTCTGGTAAACACCCATGTTTTACAGACACCACACCCTCAGTTTTTAACACAAGCTTTCTACTTTTTAGGGTTGGCTTTATCTATAATGAATAGAGTGATCTTCTTGTATCAAGTTGGTGACGTGCCCCTTTGGGGTTTTTAATCCTAAAATTTTAGCATATGCATATTTTGTGAGCTAGCATTGCTAGACTGATTTACCTTTAAAGGATTTCAAGAAATTCAGGTTCTCCAATTCTGTCTGTTTACTACATGGAAAGTACAGTAGTTTTATTGCACATCCACTGGAGAAAGTTTTCAGTTTTTTATTTCCAGACCACTTTATAATGGCAAGTCCAGTAACCACTACCACTTAAGCTAAAAGCAGCAGTTAGACACAAACAATTATCTATGCATCTGACTGAAGTCTTTGTATTAGTAGTGTAGTGATTTCATCCACTGTGTGCTTGGCATTTCCTGGCAGGAAAGTAGTGTTGAATATGCCCCCCGCTGTAACAACTTTCCCAGTGGGAGCCAGGCATCATGATGTTAACTGCCAGACCTCCTGCTGTATTTCTGACTACCCCAGAGTCTCCCTCCACGGGCTGTAGGAAAAGTACAAAAGTAGTTAGCGAGTCACTGTAGAGGGAGGGAGGGAGGGAGGGCAGTCTGCAAATGGATCTCAAAGAG
>NW_018127929.1:1091842-1095803 GCF_001952655.1 Monopterus albus
ATAAAGAGTGATTCATGGAGACAGTGAGGGAGTGGGGGGGTCAAATTTATGTGACTGTCAAAGTGCAGATAAGTGGTTCAGAAGGAAGAGGGGAAAGAGGAGCAAGCAGGAGATTAAAAAGCAGAGATAGGAAAAAAGAACAAGACAGATCAAATTAGGGAGATATGGAGCTTAATCATAAACTAGGAAAAATAGGAAATACATGATTACAAGTAACTGGGCAAAAAAAGAACATGTTAGTGGGCAGAAATGGGGTGTCAACGATTTAAAAAGAAATGGAAAGAAATGACAAAGGTTTCATGCAAGGCATGCTGTGGATAAAGCTGAAAAACAAAACACACAAAAAAAACCTTGTCATGTTAAAAATGGCATTGAGAGTCAAAACAGTCCACTTCCCTTGTTCTACTGTGGTGAGCTGGCTCTGCCTGCAGTCAGACTGGGTGGCAGGGAGACGCGACCACTTGTCGCTCCCTCAGACCGATTTCAATCTCCTTCAGTGTTATGCCCCTCCCAAATAACAATCCATTTCTGACTGCCTTGCTTTTCCTCTGTTTGAATACAGAATGCAGTGCAAGAGCCTCACTAACTCTAAGCTTCCTCTTTTCTGCTTGTTCCCACATGATTTTAACACTTGACTAGTTATCAGGATTATTTTATATTATTATACGGTGAAGCAGTGGTTAGTGTTAAAATAACCTTCCTTTTAAAAATGGCACATTCTTTGTTCCAGGACATCTCACATGTTGATGATGTGATTTCTCTGACCAATCGCTAGTCTGCAGTGTTTACACATCACTGTTTCGTATTGCCTCTGCTCGCTTGGAACCTTGATGGAGGTGATACCAAAAATAGTACCAAGTACTATCCCCAATATTTGAGTGATGGAAGAATAAATAGAGTCAAGTCAAGCTAGGCCAGTACCAGGTGGTGGTAAAGGGGCTATAGTGTCCAAATGCAGAAAGTAATGCAGTATATATTTGTGTGAAAACCTTAAAAAGCTGCAAACAGTGACAGTATATAGCTGTGTCCCTCATATTCTAAATGGCACTTCTACATCACTTCAAATGCCAAAAACTGAAGAAGTACAAGAAGAGCCCAGTATATCATCGCTGGCTCTTTGCCAAATCTTGCCCGAATTTTTCATGCACATCCTCACTGCGTCCGATCTGCAGTTGCATGAGTGCTGAACGGCTCATTAGTAGTGGGCAAGATAAATGCCTTGTCAGCATGGCGACCGCTTGCGCCCATGCCAACATGCCTGCTGTCTGCACAGATAAGGCATGGTGTTCAGTACTCTTATCTCTAGGTCTGTCTGCCCGTGGTCAACCCTGGGGTCTGCTCAAGCACATGGAAATGTACGTGTATATCGGGAAAGAATTTGGAGAGAAAACTCTTGGTGGGTCAGCTATCTCAGCTATGACTTTAGGTCAAAGGCCCTCAAAGTAGGGTTAAAAAAGCCTCTGGGAATGCTTCAGAGCTCTGGCAAAACAAGAAAGTATTCTGCATCATTTGTCTTCATTTCATTAAGACGTTATTCTCTACTGGCTTCAATTAATGATGGTAATATTATAAGGCATAGTCAGTCCCTTAATCTTCCCAGGCTGAATACTTGTGAACACAATGTTATTAGCTAAAATATTATAAAATCCTTCATGCCAAACAAAAATCCTTTTCTCCTGGCCTAGAGGAAAATATCCTTGTTTCCAAAGTGGTCAGTACTGTTCAATGTGCAGTTGACTGTGGTACTTTAAACTGGCAGAGCCTCCTGATTCAAGCACTGGGTGTGTAGTTTTCCTGTTGATCCAGGTGCTACACCAGTCAGAGTCAGTCTGTAGGGGGTCTGAAATCTCATTCTGATGTCTGTGTGCTGCGTTTGGGTGTTTGATGCTATGAGAGAATCCTCAGTGGATTTATACCCTAGATTTTTCATTTGCTCATGGGATATGTCAGAAAGCATATATGTGACTCAAAGAAAAGGCCTCTAGACATCTGACAGATTATTTTAATTTGCTCATATACTGTAACCACAACAAATCCAACACTCAAACTCCGGATACTTAATAGTCTTTCCACAGATGCCAGAGGAAATAGTTACTCTTGTCAAAGAGCTCTCCCTAGTCCAGACACTTTAGTTAATAATGAAAAGGAAATCATTGTCTTGAAGCCATCTTATAGTTTTTTTATGAGGTGATTGAAAAACATTTGTTCTTACAGGCTCAGTGAGGTTAGATGCACAGTATCTTTATGCCTATAAAGAAAACAAAAATATATTTTTATCAATGCCAACAAACTTGAACAACATCTGAAAATATTTGGTTGTTGTCTGGTGTGTAGGTATTAAAAGAACTCTCAGTTGATTTTGGAGTGGTGACTGTGCATTTTGACGGTTTGTTGACCCCTTTGTTTGCACTTAGATCATGGATTGTACCTTTGCCTTCACTCACTTTAAATTTGTCAAAAATATCAGTCTTCATTACTATGCTGTCCTCATATTGGAAAGCATCAATATTTACTTGCAGAAATCAGTCAAGAAAAACAAGTTAATTTCTGTTGGCTTTACATGAAGCATATGTTGTGCAAAGCTACATCAATCTTGAATGAGTGGGAGCACCCACTGTGCAATGAATCTCCAACGCCTCAATCTGCTTTGGTTGCACACAGTTAGCATAAAACCTGCTACATTAGTCTTTCTATTCACCAATTAACTCTTAGATGATTAATTGTATTTTGCTAGTGCTCTTTGGTATATTTAGGGAAAATCTAAGCTTGTAAGTGGATGGAAAAACTTCACTAGACCCAGTAACTTATGGTGTCTAGAGTGTAATAGATCACCTGACAGTGTGTATGACCATTAATATAAAAATGATGTATTTTTCATGGCTGCAGTTATAGCTTGCTTCTAAAGAACCACAGTTCATTTGATCATATTAATCTGCCTCAAATAATATGGAATAGCTAATGACTAGCAGCAGACAGAGCATAAAGTGAGTGAGTCACAGACCTCCCATATGCCACTGTTGGACTTGTTGTTCTGCTGGCTTCCGACAACGATGAGATGACAGACAAATGGCTCCCAGAGGTGTAAACAGAGCTAGTGTGAAGCCAGGCTGTCTCCAGACCCACTATCACATCCTCAGTTCCTCTCCAGCAAATGCTGGAAGCAGGACTTGGCACTCATGCAAAAAAGTTGCCATTAAAATGACAAGGTTAATCAGCATTTTTTTCTTCTTTTTTTTGTTGAATTTCAGGACTTAGGAGAGAGGTGAGATGGTCAGGAAGCTTCTGTGTTCTGTTGAGAGTGCAATGTGTTGTCTGTAGGGGTGAGAGGTCAGGGGGCAGTGCAAGCCCCTGCAGAACACTGATAAGAGCTTGTTTACCTTCCTGTGGATGGTCAGGCCTCAATCTGCATTCGCGGAAACATTGGGACAATAGGTGTGTGTATATGTGTATGTGTGTGTATGTGGACTCGAGAAAGACTTGACCCAGCCTTGAAGCTCCCCTTTCCCTGTCAGACTAAATCAAAATCAAAATCAAATCAAATTTTATTTGTATAGCGCCAAATCACAACAAAAGTCATCTCAGGACACTTTACAAAGTAAGGTCTAGACCTTACTGTTATCATTATTATTACAGAGGGAAAACCCAACAAATCCCCCTTGAGCAAGCACTTGGCGACAGTGGGGAGGAAAAACTCCCTTTAACGGAAGAAACCTCCGACAGACCCCGGCTCTTGGTGGGCGGCCTTCTGCCTCGACCGGTTGGGGTGAGTGGATAGAGGAGAGACAAAAGAAGAAAAGCAACAAGACACAACAATCAAACACGGATTAGGTCGATGGGGCTGGTGACTGCTCAGCAGAGATGGAGAGCCCCAGGGCCAGGGCAACCTGCAGAAAGTGACAGGGAGAGAGAGAGAGAGAAGACACACTACGGGAGAGAGGAGACACAAAGTTAGTGATGTGTA
>NW_018127929.1:1098446-1104479 GCF_001952655.1 Monopterus albus
AATGAACAGAATGCATTGTTGAGGCTGTCATTGTCGGCATCTACATGAATATTAAAGTCGCCTACTATGATTATTTTATCTGTACTAAGCACTAAATCAGACAGAAAGTCTGAGAATTCACTTAAAAACTCTGAATAAGGAGCAGGTGGACGGTATACAATAACAAACAGAACAGGCTTTTGAGTTTTCCCGTAGTCCTATCAGACTAACTCTGATAGGACTACTGACCCCTCCCTCCTCCTTCCCCATCATGACTTCGTCGCCTGACCCTGGACACAAACAGCTTACTCTACCCTGAGGGACCACAGGCGACAGTTGATCTCGACGGTGTCTCCGACGAGGGTTACCCCTCCTCTCTTTTCTTCCCTCTCTCTCTTTGTCTCTTTGAAATACAAACTGGAAAGCAAAAAAGTCTGGCAGCACTTGCAGTGTTCTGAATAACTTGAATGCATAGATAAAAGACCAAAGCGTTTTGGCATAACGCCTTCGTCAGGGTCTATCGAAAACAAGAAGTTCTATAAATAGCACAAGTATAGAATTTTTTTTTTTAAAAACAGCCAATCACATACAGTAACATATCCTATTCTACCATAGCACCAATTCTATCAACAGTGTGTCTGCACTGATAGATAAAAACGCAGTTTAACATCCAGTACCAACAAAAATGCATGTAGTGTCATTATGGTGCATTAACTATAGCCCAAATTTGACGGTAAATAGCAGTGAATACTCAAGGTAAACAAACGTCTTCATCCCATGGGCATTCACACCTCCAGTTGGTCAATGCAGCGCCTTTGCTGGATGATGTCAGCGTCTGGTGCTGTGCATTGAGGGTGAAAATAGCACAGAAGGTCACACACAGCTTCAATTAGAAGTTTGAAGCTCATGCATAGTTCATGCACAGTTAGAAGATCTGAGAGAAGCCAGTCAGTCGAGTTTGTGGCAAAACCTTGTACAGTGCTTCCATATGGTTGTCTTTTACTTCATATGATAATTCACACTCAGAAAGTAGAACTACAGTGACGTTCATTACAAGATGATTAGTTAAAACATTTCAAAGTGCACCTGCATTGTTTTGCATTTTGTGACTTTCAGTCAATAAAAGACTATTCTCCAGTCATATATTTTGTCACTGAAGGTGTTAAAAATTGTCTTGTTCTTGTGAACCCAATATCTTGTATCGTCTCATCTTGTTAGCTAAGTGTATCGTCACACCCCTAGTTATTAATGAAATGCTTTATTTTCCATAAAGTGATTTATTGTTTGGAGGATTCCGGACTTCCTTCTGGTTATTACTCTCAGTTCTGAAATTAGTTAAGGTCATTTTTATTTCTGCTAACCAATGAAAAGCTGACATTCATCCACATGTCCAAAACAAGACTATCAGATGTACAGTAACTGAAAAATGAACAGCGCTTCTGCTTATTGCAGACAGTCAGGAGCCACAGGTCACATGATGCAAGCCAAGCATTTATGCTAAACTGCAGTGTTGACTGGCTAATGACAAAGGAGGATGAGACTATTTTGTGAGATACTGTATATAGGAAACGAATTTTGCTTTGCTCCTGGGCTTCTGAGAATGCATATGGACTGAAATGGCAACAGATCCATCTCCTCACTTAAGGCGTTCTGTCATCACTCCACTCCCAGCCACCATAGGTTCCTACTTGCAGCACTATACTTTTTCTCCACCCATTCTAAGAGAAATCTCATTACAGTTTGCTCTATTGTTGCTCAGTTGTCTTATCACCAGATTGTTAAGATAGTGTGTAACAATGTGGTGAATGCTACCCTGAAGTTGGATTATGGGCTGTTAGCATAATGTAATGCTGATTGGATTTGGCTTTGAGTGCACTGCTTACATACCCTAAAATCCCTCTTTGGCCTTGCTAATGCCTCCAAGAGCACCCACATTATAAAACTTATTTCCTAGGCTATTTGTAATGAGCCGTTGTCACCACTGTTCAAGTCTTTTAGAGAAGTATTGTGCACTGATGCTCACGTTAGCCGATGACGATGGCTGGTGTGAGGTACTGTACTTAGAGTTTTTGAGTTCAGTCTGTTTAGAGAAGAAGTAAAAGAAGAAGTGAAAATACAGGACGTCAGCACTGTTTATGGCTACTTTGATTGCTAATAATGATAAATCACCTCAAGCTTAGCCACTGGCCTCTGTTCAGCTATGGTGCACTCTGCATAATTATACGGGTCCTTTCTGGACAGTAAAACTTCATTTAGGAGATTCAGGTTGGCATCCTGAATTAATTACTTTTTACAGACAGTTTTAATTAAAATTGTGAAACAATAGAGATAACACTTGGATGCACACATAGAGTAGACAGTCCATTACTGGGATGTTGTAGGTCAGGGTAGCTATAGTCATTAAATATTTAAGTTGACAATGTTCAGCAAAATATGGGAATGACTATAATTAATACAATAAAATGTTACCTACATCTCAAGCTCAACTTCTCAGGCACAGCCAAGTGGTGCTGGTTCAGTGGTTCTATGATTCATTGAAAACATGTGGAAAACAGATGTTTGTGATTTGGTGAACCAGTTTATCTTGTTGTGGAATACCCTGAAGGTTAGGAAAGCAAAAGCAGATACACCCTGGACGTGTGTAGGATACCAGATTCTTTGGTTCTCCATCATAGTTGTGGCTCCAGGGTCCTGCAGAAAGACAGGTGAAATGCTGTGGGCAGTTTAAAGCGCATCACACTATAAGTTATTTGTTCCATCTCGATATTGGCACCGTCCACCAAAACGTGCTTTCTCAAAAGGCTGCTGTACTAACTGCAACTTAGCCATTATCAATATTGGCTGCAACCACATTGGTCTTAATTTTAAAGGCATTCAATCAGTTTGCTATAATATATTTATTGTTTCCACTTAAATATGTACATCTATTAAAGCTGTTATATACTTTTGGCTGTTTACATTGTAATTAGCAGTGGTCTATTCAGGCAAACAGATTTATTGATACCAATTCAATATAACATTTATAAGTACTGATATTGATTTCACATTAAGGATGAAATCAAACTTTAAGCTTAGATTTGATTATGTGCACTTTGTATGAACCAAGTCCATTTCTGCCCCCCCTCATTCCCCAATGGTTTCTATTCACATTCCCACCATACCTAACATGTACAGTAAATATACACAATCCATAAACACGTCTTCCCGTTAAAAGCTATTTTCGTTGTAAGCTTCTTCCGGCTCTTTGTAACCAGGAACTCCCAGAGACGAAGCGGACCACTTGGATTATATAAAAAATAACCGTGCTGGTTTATTCAAAGAATCACAGGTAAAATTAACATTACACGTCCAGATCTCTTCCACCTCCAATCCTGCACGCAGGCAGAATCAAGTATGAAAGACCCTGAACCATAATGCCTATACAATATTATCACTTGGTTGGGCTAGCCCATACTACCCAGGAACGTCAAACCGTGACGTCACCTGATATGCCAGCTTTGCAGCTGACCATAACAATAGTCAAAACATGAAGAAAATCAGTGTGTGTGGCTGTTGATTAGTGGTGTGTATCTAAGAACATCTTGACATGACATTTAGTGACATGTCATGACATTACACATAAGAAAATATTATGATTACAATTACGGTTACACATATCATAATAATAACAATATCCTCCTGCCTGCAAACTTTTTCTATCTAGTTGTCCTTGGCCATATGCACCCTGCCAAAACTCATGAGAATGACTAAGCATTTAACAGCCTGAGCTAGACAGCCTGGCTCCACTAAACATTTCTAATACAACAAATATCTAACCAATGTCGATCTGACTAAAAAATTACCTAACACCGTGGAATGGAAAATTAAGGGGGTTGGGAGTGATATTAGTAGATGGAGGACAAGGACTGGAATGGTTCTTCTATACTTCACTGACCAGCAAACTGCTTAGTGAGGCTGTTGGCATTTCCAGGGTCAAGAGGCCAAAATGAGTGTTCTTTATATTCTATGGTGACTCATAAAAAGGACACTGCGCACAGTCTTATGAAGTGTGTGTGATTTGTAGCAAGACCTCTTGGGTGACAGTTATGGGCTGTTGACTGTGTCACAGCAAAACAAGAGAGACACAGCTTTATGGATGTGGACACTGAGAAAGAGACATGAACACGGAGGGTTAGAATAACAAGAAACCAGCCTTGATCTCCAGGACCCTTCTAGTCCAGAGCTGAGCAGATGAAGAAACCCCCTAATGATTGCTAAATGTTTTCTCTATTTAACCCTACAAATACCAGTGATGTTTGGCAGTGGTAAGATGTATTTCCTTTGACACCAAGGATGTGATCAAATTAGTGGCTCTTTTTTCATCAGTGATATTGTGGGTCACAGATGATATAAAAAAATTGAACAAAAGACTCTATAAGATCAACAAAACAGGAGAAAGAGATGGTGATGTAACCTGTTTTAGCTCTCTCTTTCTTGTGGTTCTCTGTCTGTCTCTGTCTCTGTCCATTCCCCTCCACTGTTAGAGATGACATTGCCTCAACTCAGGTCTTTGATTAGTGCCGCTTCTAAATAAGGCACATCCTGCTGACCTTCCAAACCTTGCAATGTCCTTTTAACCCTTTCTTCCCTCCTCCTTGTTCTTTCTCATCACACCTGTTTTACTCTACATCTTTTCTCTCTGTGAAAGATTGCTGTCTGCAGACCCAATACATCACAAAAGCCAGTGGAGCGAAATGTCATGCAGCACTGGTGTACTAAATTTGTTGTTTCTGTTATGTTATCACACTTGCTTATGTGTCAGCACCAGCTGTTTTGGGGGTGACTCAGACATGCATAGCAGATGCTTTGGCATATATTGCTTATAGGCACCCTACTGCAAATATGCTGATCTAGTAATTAGGCACAAGATAGAGTAGTTCTAACTGATCCCATGAGAGTCCTCTCCATTATCAACAAGAGTGGCTTTAAGCCTTCATCCTGATGCCTAAATCCAGATTGGAGTCATTATCAGCCATGGTGGTTGCAACCAAAACTGCAAAGCGACAGAACTCCCATAATTCTCTAGTCAGATCCTTCTATCTCTAATCAGCAATAGGTGGGAGATGGAGCTGAAAGAGATGCTTTACCCTTTGCATTCTGTCTCCACTGTTATTCAGGAAATAGGAAGTTTGCTGAAGGATATTTTGTCAGTAACTTCAGGCATATTAAAGTGAGCGTGTGCACATGCATACTCAATCTGATCTAATACAATAGAGCACACACACAGAGCCCAGGTCAAATTCAAGGCATTTATCCCCAACCTCATCCATGACCGCACAGCCTGGGCTTGATGAATTCAGCCTCCTGAGACACAGATCCCCAGGTTAAACAGCAGGATCACTGCAGAGACCAGAGTGAGCTGGCTTGATAGATGACTGTAGCTCCATATCCTGACACATCTGTTAAACATGAACCAGCAGATCCGCTTTTAAACAACGTAGTCCTACCCACACATTTAACATCCATGCGCTGAGACCAGGGAAAAGCTTTCAGAATGACTAATAACAAGTTTAGTCCTATTCAGACAGGGAATCTGTAACACAGCTGGGTTCATCTGTCTGTTGAATAATTGCTTTCTGGCTTTTCTACAAATAGGGCTTCATTCAAGTTTGTGCCCAGATACGACAGGGTTGTTATGGACAGAGCCTTAATCCTGCACTCACCTGCATTTGACAAATAAGTATACATAACAAAAAAAAGTTTCATGTTAATGTTGGCTCTAAGAAATTATTGACTTGATTATATCCTGCTGACACTGTTCAACCATTTGCACTTGATTTCCTTTAGCCTCAAGTCAGACGTGTGAACCAAACATGCTTAATGACAACCCATGGGTCTACGTGAGGGAGATGCTAACTGGCTGTTGGACCAGCTTCGTGACAGAGGACAAGGCAGAGGTCCACATCCTTAACCTGAAATTTGGTACCGGGGTAAGCATGTCAAGGTTACACAAATGAGATGCTGAGAAACTAGATCTAATTAAATAAATGTGAACAAGTAAAAAAAAAAAAAAAA
>NW_018127929.1:1104667-1134088 GCF_001952655.1 Monopterus albus
CCAGTGAATATTACCTTACACAGGGAGCTACTATACAAGTACTTGTACAGCAGTAAAATCCAGCAGCCAAATGAAACCTTGTAAAATAGGTTCTTCTGACACCACAGCTTGTTATTTAAGTTCAATATATATCAGGACAAAAAGAATTTTCAGAGACACAGTAAACTGAAAATGACTGATGATGCGTCATCGGTATGTTATGATTTGCTGATTGATCATCCCTTTTACTTGTCAATACTATATATATCAAGTCCAGTCTAGCTGAAAAGAAAGCGTGCCAGTCTCTGCATTGCAGACTCACTCACCTTGTACGTATTTCACACCTTTCTGATGATAAATTATGTTGCACCGAGGTGCTCTTCCAGCAGTCTTCTGAAACTACAACTTAGTTGTAGAAAACAGTAGCTGTTTTCCCAGCTCCCATTCTTTCTGTGGTAAAGCAGATAAGCACAATTTCAAAAATGTTGAACTATTTATTTAGGATAGGGTCAGCAGAACAGAGACAGAACAAACAAACTTTAACCCTGATCTTGAAAGAAATTGGCCCAAAAACATTCTTCCCACACTAAAAAAAACTGTAAACACACACCCGATGTCAACCATTTATCAGTCAGTTAACCAGCTAGCCATTAACAGTTTCCAGACATCACAGAAAAACAGGGGTTCCCACTGTGTATTTTTTTGTACACTAAACAGACTTTTATAACAATCCAGCTCTGCAAGTGTGGTTGTGTAAAGATTTCCTTTTTCAGCTAAGCAAACACACACTATAATTGCAGAAAGTGAATTGGGTCGTTTTGATTTTCAAAGTTTTAACTTTAGAGCATGGCACCAAAAAGGAGCTCCAGAAAACTTTTAATCTTTATGTTGTTATTGCTGGGCCAGAGTCCATTTTTCACTGTCCAACATTGTCGGTCAGCTCACATTAGTCATTTTTTTATCACTGTGTTGTGTTTGTTTGCTCCTCCGGTTTGTTTGCTCTTTAAGTTCTTTACGAAGTACTTTCACATAACTTATGTTTAGCAGCTGCTATTTATTTATTGACTTTTTTTTATTTTTCTCTCTGTTAGCTGCTCTCCCTCATTTGGTGGTGATTATTAGAAGTGAAGGATTTGTGTTATATGAACTCTAAAACACCATCGGAAGATGGTGAAATATGCTGCCTGTCTGAATCCATCACTGCTATAAAATTAAAATTAATAATAGCACTCAAGGTCATTTGCTTCAGTTGCTTCTAGTGAAGCTTCAGAGAATCCTGTCAGAATTATTTTCTTAAGGCAAACCTTCACCACTAAGCTACGCTTATATGAAACACTTTCTTTCAAAATGAATTCTTTTGAATATGATGGTTTAAGATGCTGAAGTTTTTTTTTTTTTAATTAACACAAAGACACATTAGCAATAGTGTCTTAGCAGTGAGGCCTCATGTACATGTACCAGATCTCTGGTGTTTCCTTACTTCAGTTTTGTTTTGAGCAAGAACATTAACACTGTGCAAGTAGATTATTTGCTGAACTCTTTTAGAGAATATTTAATGGATTGGAAATCAGAGGAAAAAGTCATTTTATGACAAAATAGATTTAAAGTCTACTTAAAGAAGGAACTGCTCCCCTGATAGACATTTTCTTATGCCTGAAGAGTAAAATCAGACACATTATGTTGTGAGGGAGAATACGAACAAGATTCATCTCATGCCAGAAAAGTCAAACATGGTTTAGAGAAAGAATGGTGCAAGATGTTTAATCGGTATGGGGTTTGTGAGAGTTCACAAAAGAACTTGGGATCTGTATAGTGCAGTTCTCTTCTGTGACTATAAGTGGATGTTTCATCAAGTGAAGAAAAAAAGTGGACATAAGATATTTTAAAACAGGCCCCTTATCTGCTCTTGAGTGTTTAGAACAGATTTTTCATGTAAGCACAGAAGAAGGGGAACAGCCTTATCTCTTGCCAAACTGTCTAGTCAGATAGGAGGTTTGCCTCCCATGTCCCATTTGTCCTTTTAATTCTCTTATCACCTTCTTCTTCATCCCTTTGTTTTCATACTGATTTACAACCTGCCAGAGACAGCTGACTCTCTCAGTTTGACCGCACAGAGAATTATAGAGGGAGCATTGAGGGGCAGCCCAGGCCGAGAGAATTCATAGGGAGGAGCTGCTTGTACAGGGTCCATTGATGTCACACACTGGCTTGGGTAGTCTCTGTTTTGGCACAAGGCCGAGACTAGACCAAAGGAGCCAACTGAAGTTAAGTGAGTGAACCAAAAGAATAACTGGAAACTGCATCAGCAAAGACCCTCGAAAAAAAATGTCTGAAAAGGAAAACAATTTTATCTTGAAAGCACAGGAACAAAAGTAGCAAAGGTGAGTGATCAGGGCCAGCAACAGACAGCCAAGGATTCAGAGTTCAAAATGATGGAATGAAAGTCACAAAAGGATGAAGGGAGGGAAGCTAGACAGAGATACAATGAAACTCATTAGAAAGGAGTATTTAAGGAAACCCCGCCGAGTTATCTCTGTTTGACCCACAATGAATTTCTTAGACAATGCCATTCATGAATTTACTGGATGTGCATGCAGCACTATTCAGGTAAAAACAAGGTGGTATTTCTTGGAAGACATTTTGTTACTACAGTTCTAAGTCTCAGTCTGTGATCAGTGGAGACTCATAATGATCCAGTCTCTTATATGTTCACACTGCCTTCCAGTTAATGAGGCTATATGTATTTGTATAATAAATATCCTGCACTGAAGATGGAAAGTGTTTTATCATAATGTGATCACCACACACATTAAACTGTACATTCACACGTACCCAGAGAGATATACAGCAGTCTCTCATATTTCTGTCATCTTTGCCAATGTTGCAGGCAACTTCCATCCGTCAACATTTTTTCCATGTTGTTTTATTCTCTGTACTAATGAATGTAGCATTCATCCATCAAACAAGACAACAGATGTGAGTGTGATGTTGTTATGATGGACAGCGTAGAGAATTATTTATGCAACTGCTTTTGACAGGACAGGACGCAATACCCAAAAACATATCACAATTTTTGTCATATTGATAATTATCAATATATACATACCATTAATGATGGAGGGGAAACATTCAAAATGTTTACATACAGTGTGTTATGGTGAGTACCAATGAATATAAATATGCTTTATAAGAAAACTCTGCAGGGTTCTTTTAATTTGATATTCAAGGAATATACTGAGTCCCAACAAATCACAAAGTTTGTTATGGTTCTGAACAATTGTTAAAGCAATAATTTGACACGCTCCTCAACCAACATAGTCTAACATTTAAGCTTAGTGGACTCGAGGGTCTTCCATGTTGCTACACTACATGTCAGTAGCAGTGGCAAAGTGTGTAAATATGCTCTTCTATTTTTCCTCTGTATTTTGCATAAAGCTGAAGCAGCACTGCTTTAGAAAAATGTTTCCATTCTGGGACAATCTACCCGGAGTCAACAACTTTCATTAGCTTTTGAAACCTGTTTTTTTCTACTGTACTGTTCTCGCTGGCATCATGTCTTTCATCATAAAATATAAAATTGCAGTAGTTGTATCCCTGTTTCCTTTTGAGCACTTATCATATTGGATAATGACTGAAAAGGTAGACAGGAACGACTGCTGCTGGGGTTTGAGCTATAACGTTACCACAAGAGGCTTGTTTGAGAGTTTGGGAGCAAGTGCTAGTGCTGCAAATTAGGAGCCCAGACTTCAGCTTTCTGTATAGTGGGATGCTAATGTTACCTTTTCAAATGGTGGAAAGGTTTAGTTCTCTTTCCCATCTTCACTGCCATAGGTGAATATCCAGTGTACAATATGCTGCCTGCATATTGTTCTCTCTGTATTATTTATCCTGTTTTAAAAAGGCGACCCATTTCCAAATCACAGTTTTGTGTGTTTCATCATCCTGTACGGCCATCTGATTCCCCTTAGAGGTGCTGTTTTTCCTTGTTTTTACCCTTTGTCAGCTACAATATGTAACCCAATTACTCTAATAGGGTTATTGTGCAAAGGGTTGGTTCAAAAGCACAGCAGATACATTTGTCATAAATTACTCATCCATTTATCACTGTTATTGTGAGATTTGTTTTCATAATAGTTACAGAGATAATTTTATTCTTCTTTGGCTGTCTTATCAGTTATTATTATTTACATGTTCTATAACAAATGCCACTGTCTTGCACCTGGAAGAGATATGGTGGATGTTGGTGTGTGTGTTTGTGTGTTGCACTCAGCATGGACAAATACACCTGTGTTTTGCTTATCTGCAATTTGTCAATAGTCTCTTTAGAGCAAATTTGTTCTTATGAGTCTGAACACTTCCATAACTCAGGCCTGGGCTCATCATGATTCTCCTGGAATACTCTCCAGCAACATCAGGTATCAAGTAAATGATATTAATATTAAAGATTCACACTGTTTCCCTAGCATGCTCATTGTCTCTCCAACAAAAGACAGTCTATCTTAAAAGTAAATAAATAAAATACAAATAAAATATTTGGTGTCAAAAGGCATCACAAGTTAAAGTATTTTTGAATGATGAAATTCCCACAAAAGGCTCATACTGGGGAGATATTTCAAGGTTTTTAAAAGCTGTTGTTCATTTCTAATGCACTGAGTCATAAAATTGAACTCATTTCGAATCTGTGACTCTTTCACTTTTCTAAACTCAATTATCTGGGGGCTATTACAGAAGTAAAAGTAAATAGAACTAGGATTATTGGAATTAAGTCAGTCTTGGGAGAAAAAGTTTCTAAATTCAGACTTATTATTCCACAGTGAAAAGGTTTGCTCGCCACCACTTATGTCCATAAAACTCGCCGGTAGAAGCGTCACCCCACGCACATGTTGGGCATGGTAATTAAGGCCGATTCAAAGAGTGACCATGGTGGCGATTAGCAAATCACATCACTATTGTGTTTCCTTCAGCTAAAAGTGGGGTTAATGAGGTTTTACATTATGTGCTAAATTATGTTAATAAAGTTTTATATACAGTACAGTATTTAACAACCACCCGGATCATCCTTATGCTGGAGAACGCTGAGCTGCAGGTTATAATAAATACATGATATGCAGTATGTATAAATACATGACATCTTGTTCCAGAATCCTGTAAAACCTTTAAAACTCGCTTTTGTCCATTTTTTAAAAAGAAAATCTTGTTTTGTGCTGCACAGAGATGTAATAATAGAGCAAAGCTGTATTACATCATTAATGTCTGTGCAAAAATGGAGACAGACGGCAAACACAGCTTCCTTCATGCCTGTCTACAAACACTGCCTCTACCTTTTCTGGAGAGATGCATTTGTTGACATTTCATAGTTGCAAAAACAAGGTTAATTGTCACATCCCTCACTGATGTTTGCAATAGGGTAGAAATGGAACCTAGACTTGTACAGAATTAAACTCGGTGCTGCTAGCGAAATGCCTCTGTACTCTGTCAACTTGAGTTCTGTTCATTTAATGACACTCCATAGCAGATAAGTAGGGACTAAGGGAATAGTTATAGCCCCTTTTACATAGTAAACAAATGCTGCCTTGAAGTCTGAATATTTAGATTCTGTGCGAAGAAGTCATAATAACACAGTTCATTTAGTTTTATCTTTTTTTGTCTGTGATATAGTGTATTACTTTCCCAAGATCTCATACATTCTGTCACACTTTATAAAATGCTTCAGTCACACTTTTATGATGCTTTTTAATTTTTAATCTTAGCAGTAAAGTATTAATCTCTGCAAAATATTACATTTTCATGAAGGTTGTCCTAAAGGATATTTCTCTTCACATCACATCATCCCAGGATAGTTTTCATTGTCCACATTTATTGAAGGATCCATGCTTGCTATTGTGTTTCTAGTTTACAAAACGGCACAGATTTATCCTCACACTGTGCCTTATAACACTTACGTATACAATAGGAGCATAAATCATTGTTTTTATGTTTTTGGGCTTTTTACAAAAAACAATAGTTAGCAGGACAACACACTGTCTGCGTTCAGGCTCAGGTATACAAAAAACAAGCAGACACACAAAATGAGCCACATCATGTCGCCATAGTACGGCACCATCTTGCCTTGTAGCGTGTCTAGCAAAGGTCTGATGCGCTTTTATCGTGTGGGAGTGGAAAGTATGTTGACTTCTGCAATAACTGTCTGGTTTGGTGTGTGTCTGCACAAGACAAGAGGTTGTTGAATAAGGTTGTGCACTGTGCAACAAAAAGTATTGGGTGTGATCTTCTGTCATTGGCGGAAATCTATAGTACAAGATTACAAAATGAAGGGCTTAAGATTTTGAAATATCCATCAAGGTTGTGGCCTTTTTAACTTTCTATCCTCTCAAAAGAGGCTTAGAAGTATTAAAACACCAGCAGCCAAACTTCGGAGTAGCACATATCCTGAAGCTGTCCAGCTTTTAATTATTGTCGACTCTGCACTGCTGGTTGCTCGCTAGGTTTTAATGGAAGGTCATCTGGAGATGAGGTTTTATTACATATTTTGTATTTCCTGTTTGGGTATTGTTTTATGTTATGATTAATAGTTTTTTTTTAAAATCATTTTTAATAATTTTCTTTCTTGTTTCTTGAGGGAGTGTTTTACTGTTGACGTTGTGGGACCACCAAGACAAATTCCACTCAACAGTGTTTATATGGCAATAAAGTATTGCAACTTGATACAAAAAGCAGAAACAGAAGAGTGGTAGGTGGTTTAAATGTAATGAGGAAAGGAAGAGGCATGTGATCGGACATGGTGCTGGTCCTGAACTTCAGATTTAAATTTCCAGTAGGCACTAACTTAAGGAGTAATGAATTTGCATCCATAGTATGTGACAGGGTAAACATACATTAATAAACCTGAATTAACTTCAATACCTGCTTCGGATTAAGTCAGAAGTTAGAATGTGTTATTTTTGGCCCGATATGAGGTAACATTTCAAGTAACAGAGGTTTTGCTTTTGTTTCCACTCAGGATAGCGGTATGTTCTATCTGAATATGGCCAGTGCTGAGCCAATGAACCTCATCCTTACATCGCCAGACAAAGCTTATGGTGTGAACAACCTCAACGACAGTGCTAACATTTATGTAAGTAATGTCTCTCTGTTTCTGCATTAACATTCAGACTGTGCTCACGCAGTATTGTTCTATATGCAGGATAGATGGATGTGTGCAGAGCACATGTGAAGGGAAATAAAATCATCATGCAACATACCATTAACTTAAGTTCATGTGTTACTTACTAATACTAAATAATCATGAAAAAAGAATGGGGTGTCGGTACACCACTGTGAATTCACTGCTTCATCAGGATCATTCAGAATTCTCCAGATGCATTAACTTCTTTCCAGTGCCAAATATTTTACATGGAGTCAAACTGCCACAGCTGTGTACCACTCTGGGCGTGTCTAGAGACAAAGTGAACCATGCTGCTTCTCTACAGATATTTCCTAGTGGCTGAACAGTTCTTTTTCTTTCTAAACCCAGATCCTCTTGGTTGTGGTCAGCAACAATTACAGATAGGTTACATTATTGCTGAGCATTTTCCAAAGCTTATCAGCCCTTGAAATAAGCAGCTGCAACCTTTGCCGTTCACTTTGTCAGAGTTAAATTTTTGTACAAATGACTGTAGCACTTAGTTCTCTTTATGGATGAATGCATTTTTCTTATCTCCTGTGCAGTCACTGAAAGGAAAAATCACAGTGAACAATTTGCCATTGCTATTTGTTTCCACAAATGTATCATTGCATTTTTAAAACATTCATAATCTTGGCTTGTTTGAAAAGGTTGTCCTAGGAACACTTAAAATTGAACAGCCAGCTGCCAAACAGTGACCTTTTAAATGTAAGCTGCTCTTAAATTATATGTTTATCATGGCATTTTAGCTGGTTGGTTGTCTTTTTTGAGCTTATAACAAAGTAGCTCTTAAGTGAAAGGCTGTTTGGCAGCTGATTCACACATGCCAGAGCTTTCTCCTGCACATGAATGCATCACTTAGAAGACCTTTCAGAAGCTTTTCTCTTTAACCATATCGACACAAAAACTATTTCATGTTGAGTGTTTATTGTGCTCACAACCTAGTATGTAAATGTTCTTTCATGCTGACATTGATTGACACTACTGGGAGACGGGCTGAGCGTTATTTTAAAAAGCTAGGACATGCTTGAAAACACTCAGCAGTGCTGTACATTTTTTTTCCATGTTTGCTTATAAAAACAATAAAATCACAGCTGACCACAATGATGAAATGTTTACAGGAATGCTATCAGTTCCTGATATGCTGACAGCAGTGTGGTACCACATCCCATATCATGTCGTGTCAAGAGGCTGCCTGGACAGCATTGTCTCTGACTACAGGATGTTTTTGTGGGATGAGCAGTATCACTAGGGGATAATAGTGTTTTACTACAGATTGCAGTGTAAGAGGAACAACATCTGCTCTGCATCTGAGAAAATACATCACCAGCTTGACAGCCTGGCTCAGTGTCACAGTCACAGTGCTCGCTGGCCTCCTATAGCTGACCTGAGAACATAGGGTTGCTCAAAAACATGCGGACAACAAGATTTTTGTTTATAAAGTCTTATGAGTGTTCTCACCTTTTCAGTATACTATGTAATAGGTTATTAGTTGCAAAAAGCAGCACACTTTACACAGTATTATATACTTATTTTTAATATACCTGATATACTTTTAAGTATTAAATATTTAATGGAAGAATCTAATGTTATTGATCAAGTGAAAACATGGAGCCTAGAATCTTAGACTTAAACATCATCATCTTAGACTTGTACACAGCAGGCTGCTGGGGAAAAAGCACCATCAGTACTTTCTGTAATCACACTCCTCTCTCAAAACATCCTTATGTTCCTTGAACTTTACTGTGAGCCTGCAGAATATCAAACTGCTTTCCCAGAAACTAATCTGCATTAAATTCTACTGTAATCATAAAAGCGATTACCACTGTTATTCCCCTTGTTTTTCTCATCCTGTTTTTCAGGCCTTTCCCTGTCTGCCTTGGTCTATCATGACTGTTTTTTTTCTTTTATTTGTGATCGTGCGTCAATGAAATATTTGTGAAAAAAAAAAAAAGACTGACTCCCTCAGTCTCTCTTGGCTTTCACCTTTTATATCCTGTCTCACTTTATGATGCAATGCAGTCACAAACACACATTCGAGACAGGTCAGACAGGGGATTTTCATTATTTAAATAAACATATTCACATATGAGAAACATTAACAGTATGATTTAGAAGAAATATAGTACTTTCTATGTTTACTCATCACACTATCATTTTTTTTGTGTTCATCCACAGCCAACATATCCAGCCATCATCAAGAATGATGCAAACACTGACAACAGAGGCTGAGTCATTGTTGAGTCACACTGTCCAAGCTTAAAAATAAAAAACATTAAAACAAAGCACAAAAAGAGCAAAAAAAAAAAAGGTTTTAGTTTCTAATCTCACTTGAAATGACAGATTTCAGAAAAATATTTTTGCTCAGGAATCTCATTGTGCTCATATAAAACTATCCCTGACCAAGGTGAGCTGTTTTTGAGTGTCTGTGCATAGGTGTTTATAAATGAAAATCTGCAGCACTTTATTTTTCTCCTGAAGAAGAGAGAGGAAAATCAGAGTAGATTAAAATCCCATGAAGGTTGAACCAAAAATAAAACTGGAACATGTTTTTTTTTCCTGGAATCATTATTTATTGAGCACATTTTTAGATATTTGTGTATAGAATTCTATTGTAGACAGTCCCCACTTCTCTAGGCCTAACACATTCCTTAATTGCATGCAAAGCTTGATGCAAACGCCATTATTTCTCATTGGCCCAGACAAGGAAACAGCAGTGTCTAGTCAATGAGATGGATGTATATATTTATACCTTGTATGGAGCCAGATTCCAGCCGACTGTGGTGACGCACAAAGCTAAAAAAGGTCCCATTTCCTGGCCCCACTCAGGAAGCAAAGGAAAGACCTTGGCTCCAACGGGGTTGTGCAACTGGGCTCGTGGACACTTAAACATAATAAACATTCCTTTTTAACAGAACCCTTCTAAGAGAATAGAGGGATATGTGGGTGGAGGGTTAGAAAAAGTAGTTTGATGTGACAAAATCTAAGCAGTCATGAGGTAAAAATAAATATAAATTTGACTCATTCACTTATTGTAGCAATGAGTAACAGACAGACGTGTGCCTTTTAGGACCTAAGTGACTCTGACACTATTCTTTCTGGAAATTACTTTTGAAAAAACCTAATGGACATGATGTGTGCTCTACTTTCCAGAAAAACACCAACTCCACAATTACGCTATATCCTAATTCGGGCAGTACCAAAAATATCTACAGGCAAGACTTCCCCACTCAAGATGAGGAGCTAGTCGAGTGGGCAAGGCAGAAGTTTGGGGGTGTGACTTCATTCACTACGATCCGAAATATGAGAAGTATCTCAAAGCAAGCAAAAGGTATTTTTATGTGCAACTATTAACACAATTTTTACACTAACAGGGGTTCCTGCTAAATAACATGGGCTGTATTTGCCAGGTTGGCTGGAGTCTTTCCAATGCCTGGTAACAGGAAACAAATCTTTATAGAATTCTATCAGATACTGTAAAAGACTATCTGCCTAAAGTGTTTTGGATTTATCAGTTTTGTCACCCATGATTTATTTATTTATTTATTTATTGCTATCTGCATCTGTGTTTGGTCTAAAACAATACTTTTGTGCCCAAGAGAGCAAAGTGACTACACTCAGCACAACCTACAGCTCCAGCTTAGATAACTCAGTAGCCAGTCTGCAGTACAGTTATCAGGGATGGATGTCGTGTTGTTTTCAGAGCTCTCTTGATAAAATTCATCACTAACCTTCTCTTTTTTAATGTTTATATAAAACCCCTTTCTGACAAAATCACTGAGAAAACACTGTGCTGTGATGAAGGCTGCAGTGCACTGAAAATCCTGCATATTATCTTTTGATTGTTACACTTTATTTTAATAGAAAGGATTTCATCAGCATATTGATTTCCAATGTGCCCATGTTGGTTGTAGGGATTCAGGCCAGAGCATAATAGTGCAAGATGAACAGATTTTTCAGTGACAGATGCAGATATATAAATGCAAATGAAATGTAATATGAAGTTTTGATCATTTGGTTTTACAAAACAAAAAAAACAAACACTCATAGTACATACAGACTACATACAGTGCCTTGCGAAAGTATTCGGCCCCCTTGAACTTTGCGACCTTTTGCCACATTTCAGGCTTCAAACATAAAGATATAAAACTGTAATTTTTTGTGAAGAATCAACAACAAGTGGGACACAATCATGAAGTGGAACGAAATTTATTGGATATTTCAAACTTTTTTAACAAATAAAAAACTGAAAAATTGGGCGTGCAAAATTATTCAACCCCCTTAAGTTAATACGTTGTAGCGCCACCTTTTGCTGCGATTACAGCTGTAAGTCACTTGGGGTATGTCTCTATCAGTTTTGCACATCGAGAGACTGAAATTTTTGCCCATTCCTCCGTGCAAAACAGCTCGAGCTCAGTGAGGTTGGATGGAGAGCGTTTGTGAACAGCAGTTGTCAGTTCTTTCCACAGATTCTCGATTGGATTCAGGTCTGGACTTTGACTTGGCCATTCTAACACCTGGATATGTTTATTTGTGAACCATTCCATTGTAGATTTGGCTTTATGTTTTGGATCATTGTCTTGTTGGAAGACAAATCTCCATCCCAGTCTCAGGTCTTCTGCAGACTCCATCAGGTTTCCTTCCAGAATGGTCCTGTATTTGGCTCCATCCATCTTCCCATCAATTTTAACCATCTTCCCTGCCCCTGCTGAAGAAAAGCAGCCCCAAACCATGATGCTGCCACCACCATGTTTGACAATGGGGATGGTGTGTTCAGGGTGATGAGCTGTGTTGCTTTTACGCCAAACATAACGTTTTGCATTGTTGCCAAAAAGTTCGATTTTGGTTTCATCTGACCAGAGCACCTTCTTCCACATGTTTGGTGCGTCTCCCAGGTGGCTTGTGGCAAACTTTAAACGACACTTTTTATGGATATCTTTAAGAAATGGCTTTCTTCTTGCCACTCTTCCATAAAGGCCAGATTTGTGCAGTATACGACTGATTGTTGTCCTATGGACAGAGTCTCCCACCTCAGCTGTAGATCTCTGCAGTTCATCCAGAGTGATCATGGGCCTCTTGGCTGCATCTCTGATCAGTCTTCTCCTTGTATGAGCTGAAAGTTTAGAGGGACGGCCAGGTCTTGGTAGATTTGCAGTGGTCTGATACTCCTTCCATTTCAATATTATCACTTGCACAGTGCTCCTTGGGATGTTTAAAGCTTGGGAAATCTTTTTGTATCCAAATCCGGCTTTAAACTTCTCCACAACAGTATCTCGGACCTGCCTGGTGTGTTCCTTGTTCTTCATGATGCTCTCTGCGCTTTAAACAGACCTCTGAGACTATCACAGTGCAGGTGCATTTATACGGAGACTTGATTACACACAGGTGGATTCTATTTATCATCATTAGTCATTTAGGTCAACATTGGATCATTCAGAGATCCTCACTGAACTTCTGGAGAGAGTTTGCTGCACTGAAAGTAAAGGGGCTGAATAATTTTGCACGCCCAATTATTCAGTTTTTTATTTGTTAAAAAAGTTTGAAATATCCAATAAATTTCGTTCCACTTCATGATTGTGTCCCACTTGTTGTTGATTCTTCACAAAAAATTACAGTTTTATATCTTTATGTTTGAAGCCTGAAATGTGGCAAAAGGTCGCAAAGTTCAAGGGGGCCGAATACTTTCGCAAGGCACTGTATAGAGCTGAAGATAATGCTACTTGCCCCCAAAACCTGCATTACGAACTGAATCTGACCCCACATATTCCCATATTTGGAATCTTCTATATGTAAGCTTTATGTGTGACTTTTCCAGAAATTTCCAGGGGAATGCTGGATGTCCTTAGTGTTGTCCTCATTTTGCTTTGTTTTCATTTTTAAATTTTAAATTATTTTTATTTTGAGAAAATGCTTTATTTTCAGCCACTCTTGTTATTGCCAGTGTTTTAACTGACTCATAGTCCACAAGGGCATTAAAATTACTTAAGCAGAAAAACAGTTTACATGGCTGTTTTGTTGTATCTCTTGGCCTGCGTTGGGGTGTTAGATGAACTTGCGTAGGCCTTGTTGTAGGCGTTTGAAATGTCTGTGCAGTGACTACACACTAGAATGGTGCCAAGTTGAAAGCTCACTGAGCAGAAAATATGTACATATCCCTCAGGTTTTTTGAATGTGTCAGTGTGGTTTGAAATTCCCTGCATGCTGTTCTTGTTAAAAGTTGGTAAGTTTCCTCTCTGCAAAGGCTGCAGCGGTGGTCAGTTAGAATTTAACTTGACTGTCATATACTCAGTGATAATGCATTTCAGATTTCTCAGTGACTCCTGTGGCATAATTCACTTTTACCCCCTTGTATGTTCCAAACACTCAACAAAACATGTCTCGGCATACTTGGCTTTGTGTGATAAGGCTATACCAAGTGCTGGGGAAAACATAAAATGTTTCTCCCCCATTTTAGTAGTGTTTTGAAACAAAATGTGTGTTGCGATTTGAGCACTGCACCAGGGTGCACTTATAAACCATCATTCACCATTATTTGGTCAAAGGATGGGCATAGCATCCTCTCAGGAGACTGGTCCGAGAACATCTTCCATAGAGGGAAAGGCAAGAGGCTAATGTGCCTGCCCCAGCAGTTTGGTCTGCTGTTGCAGACTGCTCTATGGCTCCCCAGCGCTGGCTACCAAGTAAAACATTGTAAACTGAAATGTTCTTTCAGAGCAAAACTCAGTAAAAGTACTCTGTTAAATACAAATAAAACAGATTTATTACAGTGTGTGTGTGTGAGTATGTATGTATGTATACACACACACACACACACACACACACACTGCTATTGAAGCAATTTTTTTGTTTTACTACCATTAACAATGTTTGTGGTTACAGGAACCAAACCTGGCTCTCATATCTGTACACTTACAAAAGAAGATCCATTAGAGAAGCACTTTATGAAGATTGAAACAACAGCTTTGGCCTCTTCGGTCAAATCTTGCTCCCCACAGCAACAGAACCGTGATGGCGAAGCTGAGATTCACATCATAAACATCCCAGAGAATGCAATCATTAGGTAAACCTTGAAATTCCCAAGACAATAACATTTCATGTATTGTTATCCTGGTTAGCAAAAGTTGTCTTACAATTTATGAATCTTTATATTCCAGCAATGTGATAGTTCACATGGAAACAAAGAACAACAAATCCAGGGTGTTCCTGCGAGGTCCACAGGGCACCACATGGACCTTCGTCAACCCACAATTCACCCAGTTTTTGGTAAGGGCACACTTTACATACACCCATTTCCATAATTATAGTCCCAAAAGATACCATATTTTCAGCTCATTACTGATCTATTTTTACTTATCTTTTTTTACAGTCCAACAATGACATCCTGCTGCCTGTCTTTAAACACAGAATTAAACCTTCAATTACACTGAAAAGTGACAGTGCAGCGGATGTGCAAAGGGTCGCTTTGTATAATTTTACAGCTACTACTTTTACCAGCTATACTGAACTCAGGCCAGAGGAGTCTACAATTTTACTGGTTCTTGGAAAAAAAGGCAACCCTGCAGGTAAGACAGTGAAAGGGAAAAAGTTGTTTTAAGTCATTCTCTACAGAGAGAGTAGATGGAGTACTTCAGAAAGCCATAGCCCACACATAACAATGCTACACAGTGCCAGCAACAAGATGAGAACTCGGGAGGATGTTTATGACTGTAATAACAGTATCATTTGTAATATTTATCGTCATCATTACCATTATCACATGTAGTATATTACTTTACATACACAGTATGCTGTGCTGTAATTTAAATGACTTTTTTGAGGGGTCTTAACGGTGATTAATATTAACACTGGTAAAACTGATTCCTTGATGATCTTTGTTTTAATTTTAGCCGTTTTTCTCTTAGTTACAGAAACGGTACCAGAACCCATTCCCGTTACAACTAATGCCCCTCATTCAATGCCTCTGTCGATACATCTGTACACCTCCCCGGACTACCGTTCTCCCCTGGACCCTCACACTAAGGTGCAGAGTGACAAGAGAATTTATGCAGAGGTATGAAATCATTCACCCTCTTAGCTGCATTTGAATCTAAATATATGGTGGAATATAAAACAGCAGTAAAAAGGCTTATAATTTACCAGCAACGATCCTGCCCCATACATTTCAAAATCACTTTACTGCACTTATGTACAATACTGTACTGTATTTCACAGCTATTTAGACTCAAGCTTTTATACCTTGAGTATAGCATCTGTATCAAACCTCGCCATTGCAGTTCATCTGATCCTTTCTCTGTTTCCTGTAGATTTCAGGGCACACTTTAGGGGCTATGGTCTTGACCATCGAGGTGAACAAATGTGTCTTGCGCCCCAAGGATTCATGCCCTGTACTGATAGAGCTGCCCTACATTCAAGAGGCCTGCTCCTCAAATTCTTGTCCCAGCAGCACCCGGCTCAGCTTCTCCTTAGATCAGCTCCAAGAGCTGACATCCACCAAATGGGACCTGGAATGTTCTGTTAAATTTTGCTACAATAAGGTAGGAGTTCATCAGCTATTTATGATGTAGCACTTGAAATAAACCATGTCAAATGAAAATGCTTTTATCCATAAATAAATAAATACTTGCACTGAAATGAGTAAAGCACTTTAAATATATCTGACAGTGCAGTGGATCTGTTGTGGTTTGGTGATTTTGATGGGACCTCTCTTCATTTTCAGTATTTATACTGTAACTTAAATGCTTATGGTAAACCTATGACGTGATGATCTTTTTGTTTGTTATGTATTATTATTATTATTATTGTTGATAAGTTGTTTTTACCACCTCACTAGAAATGTGGAGATGGAGGAAGCGTGAAGAAGGATCTGGAAGTTACCCGGCCGTGTCCATCACCACCAAGTGAGTTTAGTTTGAGCTCCAGAATATGAATACATGTTTTAAATTGTGCACAAGCAGCCAGCATTTTGACCCATATTGGTATACATTTTTTATTGTGGCCTTTTTTTTCACAAACACCCTTTCTGGTATTTTTTAACGTGGTCTTGTCACACTTTTTTTTTTTTTTTATCTAAGTTTTGCTACGCAGTGGAAAGCTTTTGATAGATTTGTCCCAAATTCTCTCAATTCACCTATTTTTTAATTCCTTCTTAGTAGTGTTGTATAAATTGTATATATATAAATGTTATATGTATAAATAGGCAGATCAGTAGAGATAAATGGAAAAAAATTGCATCACTGTCAAGGGTGTGTTCCTTTGTTCAGTTGGTTTTGTAGTTGCTATGTTTTTAAGAGAACAAAGCAAGAACTACAAACCTAATTGCTTTCATATTAATGGAAATGCACTAAACAACACCACCAAATGCAGAGAATTACACTGATTCACACAGTAGTGTCGGCATTGATGGCATCCTTCAGTTGAAAAATTCTTTCATTATTGATTACCATGAAGATGAATGTTTCATATTTAATTCTCACTATACACCCAGAGGAAAAACAAAAGTTCTAAATTACCTTATTTTGCCCAGGACTTAATTGCTAGTCTGGTGTTTGTCAGTGTATTGATGCTCGCTACTATAATTTCCATTGCTATTGTTGCTTTCAGTGCACAACAAATGCTGCGCAAGCGGTTGTCATGGCAGTGAGCTCAGGATATGCAGTGAAGCCAGTAAGGGGATGCAGGGCAGGGCCTTGTTCTTTAGGAAGGTCTGCAGGCTGACCTTGTGGCCACAATCAGAAGTAATGGCCCTCAGGGGAAAGGGGCGAAGTCCTTTGTGTTTCTAAGAGAGTCGGACTGTGTTGCTGTCCAAACACAGCCACTAGGCCTGGCGCTATTGTCGGACCATTCAACATATTTGATTCAAACAAGGAAAGATGTCTTTTCTGCAGAGAAAGGGGCCTACAGAGAGATGATTCATGTCTAGGGAAATTCAGATGTTTCCATTTCTGACTAAAAGGACACACGCAGCAGATGTTGATTAAGCTGGGGAACACCTGGAGTTTGCAAGACTTATTCGTAAAGCCGACAAAGGATTTGCTTATTCCTTATGGTTCTTGCAGTGTATGTGGTAGAGAAGCTGATTAAACTATTCATCCATGCATTCCTGGGTTTTGTTTGCCTGTCTGTTTTCTGTTTTACTTTAACTTACGTAATTAGAAATGTTTTTCTGGTTCAGGAAAGGAATTAGTTGTAAAGGTACATGTGTGGCTCTGTTCATTAGCCAGTGTCAGAGGTACAAGGGTTATATCAGCAGGATTGGAGTACTGCATTCTGCAAGCCTTCACTGTGCAGGACTGAGTGCTCCATTCAGTAGTCCTTCCTGTTTGGTAGTTTTCATGGCGAGGGCTCCAGGGAGTCACAGTACAGGCCTGCTGTCTGTCTCCTCCTCTCCACCTGCACTGGATCCTCTGCTTCCTGCTCCTGTTTATTCAGCTTTGCTGTCAAAGCCTCATTTATACAAACTAACACAGCAACTGATCACACAAAATATACTCTCAAGAGAAAGGCTGCTGGAGCTGCTGTAATGTTTGTGGCCAATTCAGGCTAACGAAAGGTTCCTCTCTGACAGATTAACAAATTGGGCTGATTGTCTGGGATGCAGTTGGCTCAAATAGCCACAAGATGTCACTATTTCAGTGCTCCAAGTTATGTTTGATTCAGCTGATTTTTGCTATTGTTTAATTAAATGTCAGCATAACAGCTTCATAATTTTAATTTAAAAAATGAAATGAAGCCCCATTGAGCCAATTGTGTACAGTATCAGACTTTATACTTCAAATATCGGTTTTTATAAAACAAACCCGCTGTTTTCTGTTCTTCATGTCCTGTCTTTAATGTACCTCAGGGAAGGAGAGCTGTATTGTTTGAAGCCCAGTGTAGTACTTAGCCTAGCACATTCCTCCAGGAGGCAGGAGGCAGCAGAGGTAGGTGAGAGAAACACATGGAAAGGTGATGATTAGTTTCTTCCAAATGTTGTGGATACGTGTGGGAGGATCTCTTCAGGTGACAGAAAAAGGGAAGAGAAAGAAACACGTGTTTGCACATGGTTGTTCTTGACAATACAACATAAAGCATGAACACACACTTAGTTCTTGTGCCCTTCAAGTACAGATTTTGTACAAAATGTAGGTCTTTAAAACAACTGAACAACCAAATTAGCCCAGTCAGATAAAGAAGAGCCCAAAGCAAAGTTTAGGTCATAATTATAATACCCCAAACTGATTTTTGTATCAAATTATTTAAGAACACCTGCCATTCTTTTTCCAACTTGGAAATTAGAAGTGAAAATTATTAGTGATCAGTAACTGTGCAGCGAGTACAGTGATTTGTTTTGCCGTCAGATGTCAGAGGAATTAGAGGTGACATCTACAGTAAGTGAAGGGGAAAACTGCCAATGATCTATTATACAGCGTTCTTGAAATGACATCTGCTTCAAGGTAGTCCATTCGTGGCCTTGCCGGATCACAATGAATGAAGCAGAACTGTGGAATGGCCTTGCTAGGCTAATACATGTCTGTCCAACGGGTACTGTGTGTCAGAGGCTTGAGTGAGTTTCTGAACTGTTTTGAAGGAATGTGATTTTTTTTTTTTTGTTTTACTGCTGCTGGCTCAGTTTTCTGTTTTCTGTTATGTTTAATAGCAGTTCAGCACGTTGTGTGCTAAACACCAGCACACAGCTTGCCCAAAGAACATCACTAGTGCCAAGCTCAATTGTAAATTGAAATTTGTATCATTAAATCAACAGAGAAAATGACAGAGCAGAAATAGACTTTTTAAATTTCACTTTGGCTAAAATTTAACCCTGCAAAAATAATGACAATTAGAATTTATGCATGGGTTTGCACCGAGGCAGCTGTTAGTTTTAGCATGTGCCAGTAAGAACATCAACCTCTATAGATTTAAAACTTGGTAACTGTCTACTACAATAAACATTTAGGTGTCTCATTCAAATTTTTCCTTAAAAAAATCATTAATTTTAGACTTGAAAGTAGGGACTATTTAAAACACACCTTTATTGGCATATAAAAGAACGGCTCCTTCATCCTGAATTTGAGATTCAGCTGCCAAAACCATTTTATTCACCAGACACACTAGTACTGATACTGTTAATAACTTCAAGAAGATTCAGCATTGGAAGCCGGCACTGTGACTTCATATCTGTGAGGGTTCTCTGGAAAAATGAGTCAAGTTTCTGGAATTCATGAACTTTTTGTTGTCAGGGCAAAAAATATTTGATCCTACTGTATACCTTTGCAAGTATTTGAAATACACTATAATATATGGCAGCTTGGAATCGGATTACCGTAACACTGTGACATCCAAAACAATATCAGAATGTGCACTGTGAATACCAAACTACTGAATATTAAAGGCACATCAAGCGTGTGTAAATTTATTTTCATTTTGTGATTGCACCAGCAGCAACCATTAGCTTTGACCTTTGGTGTTTTCTATCCTTTAACTGAAGCTTGCATATGTTTTATGTGTATGTTTCAGCCCAACCATGCTTTCACTTCGGCCTACTTGATGTTCTGGGCATTGCATTTGGAGGGTTCCTTATTGGAGTATTACTGATTGGAGCACTGTGGTTTATCAAAATTAAAACAGGTAAATGTATGACCAACAACATAGTGTTTCAAGTTGAATATACATATAGATCTGAATGCATGTTTGTCTGGATATGAAATGGTCTTTATTCTTTTTAATTCAGGATACCCAACTAGATTGGACATGAGCTCAACAGCAGCAAATCTTCCAGGTAAAGAATTCTTTTCCCCATTACTATAATTATTATTACTACTATTATTATTATTACTATCTTTTATTTTTCCTCTTTAGGATGTCCATGCTCAGGAGCAAAACGACAACCAGTTTCTACCAAGCCTTCCCCGTCTGAAGACAGCAGCGCCAATGCTAGCATTGGAAGCACCCAAAGCACACCGACCAGCAGTATGGCGTGAGGTGCAGGGCCGCCATCTCCATTCATAGTCAACTATATGGGTTTTGTGCTTTTGTTTTTGTAATGCTTATAAAGCATTTCTCCTTGTCCCCTTAAAATTCTCATTTAAAAAGCACAACCCACATCTTTGACACACTAAGCCTGAAATGGGTGTAATTTGGGAGTTTTCAGTGGTGGTGGGAGTGACTGGATGACGGATAATAGAAGTCTTATCAATGATGCTCACCTCTGCAGCCTCTCTGTTAAGTTGAGCTTCTAGACAGGAAGTTAAAGAGGGCAGGAGGAAAAAAATGGCTCACAGCAACAGGAAAAACAAACCATATCCCCAAGAGGTAACAGGAAATTCACTGCATTCCTTTCAATGAATTGTGCTCATGTGATGGCAGCACAATAATAGTTAGACAGGAGACAAATCAGTCAAAAGAATGAATTTTAAAACAGATACAAAGTTGTTATGTTTTCACATCACAGTCCAAAAAGTTACCAATAATGGCAACTGAAACCCACAACATGTTAGGCTCTCAAACCAGTTTATGAAATGCTTACTTCAAGGGGTATTTGTCTTAATTTGAGTTCAAGGTCAATGATTAACAACTACCTCCTGTTATTTAGAAGTCTTGAGATTTCTCTGTTGAATTGATCTTTTTTCTGCCTTTATCATTTTTTTTTGTTTGTAAAATTCTATTTCACTTCAGGTGAATCTTAAAGCTGACCCACTAGGTCATTTGTAGCTCATGAAACAAAGTTACACGGTGCCATTTTCATGTTATCCAATAACTGTATAAGGGCTTTCGTATCAAGGGTTCTTTAGTGTTTATTGAAAGTTATAGAGAAGTACAGTATACTGTACTTGATTGGATTTATAACCCCACAACACCAATCTCAAATCATCATTATTACCCAAAGGTAGCAATAAAATATGAGCCATTAAGAAAAAGTAGCTTTTTATTTGTGTAAACTCAAAAATGGTCACACTTGTGTTGTACTGTACTGAACGCAGAGATGAATGGCTGTGTTCAGAGTTGAGTAATGTACCTATGATGAGGTAGTACCAAAACTCTCCACATCCGTTTTCAGACCCTCACACTCATATATGGACTTAAGGACCACTCATGTAGCTACACCCACAGGGTGGAGTTTCCCCAAAATAGCCTGTCTGGAGGTTACATTCCAGTACTTTTCCTATGCACAGTATCTGTTCTCATCAGAGTTTGCTGCAAGTCCTTCACCACTGCCTAACATCTGTAATGTCTGTAGTAGCATGCACAAACACACACAAACAAAAAGACCTTTATGTAATGCATTAAAGTGTTTTCAGGCCAATTTAACCACCAGCCTACACTATAAACCATTACTCTTCCTGTATTTGAGAACCAAGACGACATTTTCCATCTATAAACTGTCCAACTTGCTTGCTCATATTCAATGGCTTTTTAATCAAAATGTAGCTAGTCACTAATGTTCTACTCTATCTTGTGAATGGAGATGAGTGCACATAAGGGAACACATTATCAGACCTCTAATGGATGATATGGATCACAAACGCATTCAAAAAGTTTTCTTTGACAGCCAAGCTGTCCTTGATTCTCGCAGTAGATTAAGAGTTGCCACCTCGATGTGACCAAACTCCCAGTGAGGTGCAGGTACAAACAATAGGCTGTAATATTCCATAATTAATTCTTAAACAGAATGAAACTAAACATGTGGCATTTAAAGAAAATGTATGTGGACTGTACATCATTCAAGGTCCCCCCACTAAATTAATACACCTCATTTAGGCTTGACAGTATAATCAATAACAACAGCAGCATAATGGCACATTTGGTATGTTATATTTACCTTAGATTAATTAGTGTGTTGTGCGTTTCCACATGAAGACCACTTCAAAATTCTAATTTTGCTTTATTTGCAGCTATCACACATTTGTAATGATATGGAAACTGTCATTCAAGAGAGATGAGTGTGCTGTTATAGTGATTTACTTCTGCTTTCTACATTTGTTAGGCTGCATCAGCCACTGCAGTGCTAATGCTAAACAGTCCTGATTATGCATATGCATGGTTGGGACTTCTATGAGGGCTACAACTGTAGAGTGACGGTTGATCCGTGAATCCACTGTTTTTTTTTTTCTATGTACAAATGTAAATGTATTTAATATTTTTTATTGACACTCTTTACCTCTTTAAACCTATTACGGTCATAGAGTATGTCTAGTTTTGTAAGCAAGTGGGCAACATTTCAAAAAATCAGTTTGTATCCATAGCACATAGCCGTGCCGCATATACAATTGATACACCAACTTACTCGTATTGATGCATATATATTCACATCACAAGTAGTTACTCACCTTCTTATTTGGAGTGTTGAATAACTTATTCACCATCAAACTTAATCTTAAAAATGTTATGTTTTCTAGGCTGACTGCATGCATTGAGCAATGTAGCTTATTTCCCCCTCTCTCTCTGTGTGTGCATACTTTTTTGTGCATGTCTGATTTTCTTTATGCGTAGTCAGAAACCAAAGAAGGCCAGTACAAATTGTCACTTGAGTATTTGTGCAATACAATGAGGTAAACTTGTATGTAATGTCTGTTTTTTTCTTTTTTTAACTGTATTTGTACGTTTTGTATGATATTCCTACTTTAACCATTTTCTTAAGCTGCTCTGTTCTTTTACATATTTGAAGAATTGGGACAATTCCTTTTCAAGGCACTTCTTAAATGCAGAAAGGTTTGTTTTGTATAGCAATCTTTTTTTTTTCCTCCTACAGATTTGTTTTGATAATATTGTAGTCACAGACAGTGCATGTCACATCACATGTCACAGACAGTGTTGGTTTTACCCCTGTTTGACTTTTACTCTTCCCCTAAGATTCCCCTGCTGTCCAGAAACAGAGCATATCTCTGCTGATACTGACATCCTGACATTGTATTGTGTTCATTGTACTATCTTCAGTGGGTGTGATGGGGAAGTGCCTTCTGAATTCTGAAAGACAGAATGTCTGACAGATAAGCATCCCTCTTAAAAATGTAACACTCCGGCAGTTTTTAGGGAACATTCAAACTTAAGAAAGTGAATATGCGGCGTGCAGCGAGAACTTTTTTTGCTATAAATTTTAGAAAATAGATACAATATATGTTACAATATACGTTTTTTCAAATGTCCAGTATTCTGTACCTCTATTAAACCAGCCCTAGCAACTGTCTGAGCACTGACAGTAAAAGCAGACAGGCTGACAGTTAATTCACAGTTTAACCCTGCAGATCCCTTCGTTACCTCTGGCAACAGATTCCTTCTCCTCAGACACTCTAATGAAATATGTCTGTGTGCACATACACAGTATACTGTATGTACTGCATTTGTGTGTGTCTGTGTGTATGTGTACAATAGGAACTATTCATCCATTAGTGTGAGCAAATTCTTCCTTCAGTCTATTATCAGTGTCAAAATTCTGAATTCTTACCAAATTCCTGAAGCCGGAGCACCATGCCAGAAGTTCTGCTTTGATTTTTATAAAGTATAAAATGCAGTTATTTACAAATGTGTTCATTTGTTGAGACAGTACTTAACAGATGTTATGTATTTTTATGTTGTCGCTGAAGACATTTACGTTTTATTCTGAAATTATCTTAATAAAATGAATATGGTAAATCTTTGCATTTTTCCGGTGGTGTTCTTATTGGGCTGTGGCGTTGTAGTGAGTACATCTGGAACATTATTGGTAAAAATAAAAACTCCCAAGATACCCAGGATCTCACAGGACAACCAGTAAAACAGCAGAGCACTAACACAGAATAAAGATCTAGAAATACTACACACCTTAGAACATATTAATAAAAACAGTCAAAAATAGACACAGTGGGGATTATATTGTTTTTCAGATGTATTTGCTTGAGGATTTCATAGAAATCCTTCTGTTGACTTCTCTGTTCCTGATTAGATTTGATATTTATACAGTACATTAGCACTGTCACATTATAATGTGACTTTTCATAAAATTAGCAACAGACACAGGAGACTACATTAAACCTGGACTGAAATTTGAACATAAGAACTCTAAATGAAATAAACTGTAGCTATACACTGTATATTATAAGATCATCTGTACAATAATATCTGCAAGGTAACTAAATGTAGCTTGGTAAAAAGTACAATAGCTTCCTCTGTAATGAAAGGAAGTATAAAACTTTACCAAAAAATACTCAAGTACCATCCATCCACCTATTATCTATGCTGCTTATTATGTGGAGTTTGCATGTTCTCCTTGTGCCTGCGTGGGTCCCCTCCGGGTACTCCGGCTCCCTCCCACAGTCCAAGGACATGCAGCTTAGTGTGATTTCTGACTCTAAATTTCTCGTAGGAGTGAGTGTGTATGTGCATGTGGTTTTTTGTCTACATGTCAGCCCTGTTTTAAAGAAAGGAGGTTCTTTCTTGTGAAATGTTGTATTCATCTATGTCTTTATTTTTCCTTATAATTGATTCAGCAGAGCTTGACTTATGACTGACCGGAAACACAATGGGCTTAAAGAAGCAAAAACACTGCACTGATGTTTTGAATCATTCTGTGTATAAATGTTATTGTTGGGCAAAATGATGAAAATAATTATGTTTTCCTCTATCTAAGGCCTTTACTGAGGTGCCATGCCTTCCTTTTCATTTATACAAATTTAATTGCATTTAAATATTGTGTGACTGGTTCCAAGTCACACAATATTTTTATGGACTTCCTCCATCACCATTATATGACCATGAAACAATTTGGCCTTGCACGCAGGAAACATTATGTGAGATGCGTGCCTCTGTGCGAGCATGCTCTCCTGCCTTTTCAGGTTGTTTACCACTCAGGAGAAATCTGTTCTTTTCTGCAAAATTGCACAGGTTGAAGTATGTTTATCTGTGTATAAAGCATGCAACAATGACCTTAGGGTAAAACCTGTCTTCACAGCACAGTTAAAAAAAAAAAAAAAGGTCAGGGGGGTAAAAAAATAAGACTTTACTTTGTTCTTGACATTATACAGTAATATTGTCAGTGTATTTATTATATGTGTGAATTTAAAAAAGATGTTTTCATATTTCTTCTAAAAATATTTTGGCTTCAACTGTAAATGATGTATGTGTTTCTAGAGGAAAAGGGGGAAAAGTGATGAACTGTCATTGTCACATAGTATAGATTTAGGACACAGCTATAGAAAGGTAATGCAACTTTTCCATGCCATATGTTTTCATCTGTGATAACATTACCCCTTGAGGTTCTGCTTTTTTATAATTCCAACATCAGTGGAATTACCTCTGGACCCTATAAAACATGACACCGTACATAGGCTTACAGTTTTCAGATGCAACTACAGCAGAGCAAAATGGCTGCTATTTCCCAGTGCAGCGAAACAGTGAGAGGCTGGAAAAAGAAAAGGGAATTATAGTATCTGAGCTTGTTTAAATATTTACTAGGAGGAGAATGGAGGCAAAGGTGCAGTGTTGTTCTGTAACCTTCAGTAAAAAATAACCTCATACATAAAAGAAGGGAAAAAATGTCTGATGTCTCCAACTTTAAAGAGCTATGTCATATTTTAAAGTGATAGAAATCATTTGAAGATTAATTTCTGGCTTATATGTCTTTATTGTTATTAATTAAGAAAATCGCAAAATGAAGTGGGTAATCATTTAATCAGTTGACAGCTATAAATAAAACTCTATCTTTTAACCTTCCAATCTCAAAGTAAGAACACTGGAATGGGGGAAAATAGGAGCCACAGGAGTTTTAACATTTTCTCAGTTTAACAATAAGCCTATGGTTGTTTAAAGGTCGCATGTTTAATCTTGTGTCCAGGAGCACAGCATAAGTACAACAACAAACTGTCACTTGTGTAGAGTTGACCAGACGCTATAAAATTAAAAAGATAAACTGTCCCAGTATAGGTTTTATTTTAGTGTTAGATTTACATTGCATAATGATTGGCTGCAAGGAAATGTCCCATTACATTGAGTTACTCTGATAAATGGATTTTTACTGGCCACCACAAGATGGTGCTATATTTTTTAAACTTTTTTTTTTCTGAACACAGAGATATATTGCATATAAACTGAAGAAGACAATGAGCCTCTGTAAAGCAAAGCACCAAGCAAATTTGCTGAGAAATACTTGAATGAAATCAGCACGTAATGAAGCAATGCCTTGTTGAAGTTATGAAAAATATAATATCATGCTGCTATATTTATAAAATAGTTTTTTTCCACCACATAGTTCTTCTGATATCGAGTGATTTAAACACATTCCTATTTTTACACAGTGTTTGCATTTCACATTTTTATTGAAACACCTTTTTTACAATCAAGTTAATCAATCTGTGACTGAATCTGACATGAAGCCTATAAAGCCTTGAGGGCATCCTGAATTCAGGAAGCTGCATATGAGCATAACTGAAGCTACTCGGAGTAAGCCTCCTCTCTCTCAGACTTTCACACCCTGAGGCACTGTGCTGCACACAAGCTTGTTTACACTCTTCAAACCTGTGTACAGGCTCAGCCTCACTCGCCATGTTTCACCCACACTCAGACTTTGACTCTCTAACAAACACCCATATACTTACCCACACCTCACTGAGTATCCACAGCCTGGACCATGGTAATCCTCTAACTTATAGGCAGTGTGGTGTGCTCAAAGCAAATCCCATTCCTTCAAAAGGCAGACACCTCTGGAGCTGACATGTGGCCCAAACACCTCAGAGGTGATATAACTGCTTTTTTCCTTCTGTGTTTGTTCCTATTTTCTCCGACCCTTGCTGCTCCTCCATGCAAGCAAATACTGATCAAAACACCCTGGATATAATTAGTATAATATATTCTGGGATTATTATAACATACATCAGAGGCAGGATATTCTCTGTAATGTGGTAACAGCACACAGGACATTATTCAGATTTGCTGGTTTTCTAGGTTTGCCATGGCATTGCAATTCAGTGTGCAAAGTAGCCTCTTAGCCACAACTAATGAGTTTCCTAATCTGGAGTTAATTAGGAAAACTTACTATACCACCTTTCCTTTTACATTCATGATGAAATTGGTAATAATGTAATGTAACATAATGTAAGGAACAGTTGCATCTTCATGAGTTGAAGCAGGATTTGCTAGCTCATTAGCTTAAGCTAAGTGTATGCTGGCATTGCATTAGCACTTTGTGGATTTTATCAAGAAAGTGCTACACTGTTGTACTGCATTGCCAGAATAGTTCCCCAGTCCCACCTAACTACATTACCATTTTATTTGTAATATTTTAGAAGAGAAATGCATTTCCTGGTGTAACACTAGGAGTCCTTAATTTTTTCTTTTAGAGCTTCTTGCTTGGTGATCTAGCTGATCTGCAACTGACTGCACAGTTTGGTGCTTTACAGGTATTGAGATTCTGTTTCTGAGTTGGCTGTGTGCTAACTACCGCAATATAATCTACCTGTAGTTTTCTCTTTCCTGTTGCTCTTGTTAACTGCTAACAATGATCTCTCAGGGAGGGCTTTTCATCTTTACCACTTGTGCTTAAAATGGGCCAAGCAAGGTGGCAGCCTCGTTAGATACTCAGTTATGATGCTGTTTCTTCTTTGTAACTTGGTGTAACTAATCTCAGCCAAACACTATTTTGAAACTATTTAGTTTGGCTACTTTTTGACTCTGCACTGTGCTGTGTTGGGTGGAGGAATGATGGATGGACGGCTAGCCCCTGCATACTCTGGCATGTCTCATAAATTCACAGTATTACACCTCCCAGATAGCAGGGATGGAAGTAACGAATTACAATTAGCCTATCAAGTACAGTACATTATTGTGTACTTATTTTTAGAATGTTTAAACTCATTTTACTTTTACTTGAGTGTGATGATTTTGGGGTGTTTTTCTACATCTATAATTTCATAACCCTTTTGCAAAGTCCTCTCTCGCTTGATATAAGCAGAATGGCATAGAATGAATTGAGCCCTGTTGCTGGGGGTCTCAACTCTTCCCAACTATGTGAAGCTATCACAAAGATTTTTATGATTTGGCTGTTATTTTTTTATTTTACTTGCCTGGCAGTCTTTAATTACTTTTTTTCACACTGCTATGTTATTTTGTTTGTTTTTGTTAAGACCAGCATCACTATTGACCTCTTCCGGCATGACTGTTTGTCTTGCTGCTGCTGATGTTGTTGCATCAGCATTCAGTCTCTCAGAACTGTGTGCCCATGATTTTGTGGTGCTGAAACAAGCCTGTGTTAGTTATAGCTTAAATGTGATTGAAAATTTTCCTTTGTGAAGCCAACCTCTGGTCAGAGTGGCAGATATGGAAATTAGTGGAAAGGAAAACACAAATATAAATTAGCGTAAGCAGTTAGTGTAGCTCTAGATAAAACCCCTGACTGGCTATAAAGACAAGTGCCTCCGTGCACAGAATGCTGAGCACAGCTAGCCCCTAGTAAACAAAGCGTCTGCTATTTAGTTTCAGTTGGCTTAATTAGAATGAATGAGGGGTTCTTGTGCAAAGAGGACAGTTTTTGTGGGTAGAGGGAGAGAGGAATTGGCCATGGTAGATGGAAAGCTGGGCTGAGAGATAAAGTTACTAGCGGGTGACACGGACCAATTGGGCAATGACAAACAAAGCCTCCAGCCAAAAGCACATCCATAATGAATTTAGGAGCACAACATACATGTTAATGTGCGTTCAAATTGAATTATTATGATACTGGTCAATGTTTTTATCTCTACTCCAAATAGAGATGAAGCATGCGTGTGTGTGTGTGTGTGTGTGTGTGTGTGTGTGTTAGAGAGCAAGAGAGACAGTTTTACTGTATGTGTTTGTGAGTGTGAATGTGTGGTTGTGATATGATTTTGCAGACTAATATTTGGCATTTAAGCCCTGCTGAGGTGCTCCACCATATGTATTACAGCAAGTGAAACAGGTTGTTCATAATTTTTAATGCCAGGGTAATGCAGATTACATTATAAAATAAAATTCACCTATTATAAAAATCCTCTCTCTGTCTCTCTCTCTGTCTACTGGGATTTACTCAAGAAACACATCAATTGCAGTTGTCATTATGTGCAACAGTATGCTTTGCATCATTTTTTGTTTGCCATAATTAATGTGTGTACACTGAGTTGTGAAATTTACAGTGAGTATAAGATGTCATCAGCAGATTGGGAACCCTTGACGGACTGCTGTTTCCTGCGGTAAACCGTACTCATTTCCTGTTTTCTGTATTTGCACTGCATTGTGCTTGCTTCCAGATTGTTTAGGAATTAAACTCACTATTTTCTAGGTTCATCTGAATTTTTGAGTGACAACATATGCTTGCACCACTTAAA
>NW_018127929.1:1134570-1138319 GCF_001952655.1 Monopterus albus
CTTCCTGTTCTGAGGTTTCCTGTCTGCTTCTACAGCCTTATACATGTCTCCTACACTCTTTACAGCAAATGAAATGGTTAACACAAGTAAATCATAAAGCATATGATACTAAAATAAACATGTACATATATTTGCTAATGCAGATTATAATGTCAATCCTAGAATTTCATATGTTGATAAAGGTTGATAAATGTTGATAATCTGAAGCCAATACACTCAGACCTTACACCCATACAATATTCTCGTGCAGACAGTTTAGTCATCAGTATGCATCTCCAAGACTTCCTGTTGTTCTGAGTCTCTGCAGTTAGACACCAGCCTTTCATGAGCACAGGTCAAGTCTTTCCAAAGGTCAAATAGATTAAACAATTATTTAAACAGTTTTGCAAATACATAACATAGCACTATATCATGTTATCAAGAATTTCTCTGTACAAAACTGTGCTGATTTATTCAATGAACACAGGTAAAAATTAACATTACACGCTCAGGTATCTTGCACCTCCAACATGCACGCAGGCAGCTGAAAGATGAAAAACCCCGAACCACAACAGGCCTCTGTGTAGAATGGGGTTAGCCCGAAGTGATATAATGTATAGGCCTGTTGTGGTTCGGGGTCTTTCATCTTTCAACTGCATTCATTTGAATGCGGCAAGATTGTCAAAGGCAGACACCCTCTCTACCTTTAAAATTAGACTTAAGACTTTCCTTTTTGATAAAGCTTCTCCCTATGCTTCTATATGCCACCACTACACATCACTAACTATGTGTCTCCTCCCTCCCGTAGTGTGTCCTCTCTCTCTCTCTTTCTGTACCTTTACCTTTCTGCAGGTTGCCCTGGCCCTGGAGCTCTACGTCTCTGACGAGCAGTCACCAGCCACATCGACCTGACCTGTGTTTGGTTGTGCAGCTGCTACCCACCCAACGCTCCCAGTACCCCATAGAGACTGTGTCTGCCCCCTGCTCAAAGGAATCTGTGAGGGTCCTCTCAAATGCAATCCAACTTTATGGGATTTACTCATAAATAATACTGTGGCGACCCTGACCGGCCGCTGATGTTCATGTGTTCTGTTGTGTGCGAGTGGGTTTGACAATGTTATTCTGTTCATGTATTCGTTACTGCTGTTGTCTGCAAAATGCCGCGCTGTTTGGCACTATACAAATAAAATTTGATTTGATTTGATTTGATCAGCACAGTCAAAAATCTGTGAGGTTCCTCTCAAATGCAATCCAACTTTATGGGATTTACTCATAAATAATGCAAGTAAAAAGAGCACAGTCTTGATGTGCTTTAATTTGTCCCCTATCTTTTCAGATTATTTAACAACCTAATTTCTGCTGCTACACCCTATAGACAGGATGCCTTAATTAGTGTCTTAAATATTGGCACTAATTGTGTCTAAATACCACTAAACACGGGGCAAGTGTTCAACTGCTGTCCTTTCAATCTTCTGTTATAGCTTCACAGAGCAATTTGCCTGAATATTTGTTTTAAACAAACATTGTAAAAAAAACAGAGGCAATAAATTGCTGTCTCCTAAATGTTACATTATTGTATAGGCAGTCAACACCTCGTGCAAGCATTTGACATAGGCTGGAAAAACTTCATGGGAGTTATTGTAGATCTGTAAGGTGTCAAACTATATGATCAAGGAATTCCTCTGTTCCATGTCCACCCACAGACATGCCATATTGAGGGGGAGAGGTCACGTCCACATAGTGAAGGTGATAATGACCAATGTTTGGGACAAGGATGGAGACTACAACACAATCAGGTATGTGTCACAGCGAGTCTTGTCAGCAACAGAGCATCTATTGTTAAATGTCAGTGATTCAAAGAAAACAAAGAAACAAAAGATTGAAAATGCACATTTAAAGTTGTAAGGGTATAGATGAAAAATCTGATCAGCGCAAAATGGCCTATGTCAACATTTGACATTAATGAATACAGCTGATCTACATTTTGTTGGAAATTCATCAGGCACTGAACAGTGGAGATTAATCAACACCTACCATCTGAGGCTACATTCTCTCCTCTGTAGGTTTGGTATATAAACAATAACACAGAGGTTAAGGTGAGAGGTGTTCACATTCGAACAAGTTGCTCCTATTGACTTTGTGTCACCCCACCGCTTGGCCTTTTGTTTTGGTGGGATGGCCTGTCACTGTGATGACAGTGGAGGGAGGGAAGATTTCTCTGAGGAAAGTCAGCGAGGGAAAGGTCATGATGAATAAAAGGCTTTTAATCTGACTACTTTGTGTCATGTGTCCAGGGAATATCAAAGTCATCCCATTTCTAGTGAGGTCAGACCAGGGCAGCTTCCCTGTTTTCCCACTGCTCTCTTCTATGTTTGTGATGCCTAAATACCCAGGGCTTGAGAGCTTTAAGAAAAGGTTAGTAGCAGCATGGAGTTTTGTCTGTTTGTCTCTCTGACGATGTCTGTTTCTCTCTGTGTGCCCATGTGTTCATGTGTGCCTGTGTAAAGGTTGTTGCATAGAGATTAGATATGAAATGTGGCTCTTTGAAGCAAAAGGCTTTTTGATGTTATCATCCTCAGACAGAGGGAAGACTAGATACAGCATTTGCTGTCATTTTGTTTACAACCATTGAATAACTGGAGCAAGATTCTGTTGCTTTGCCAGATTCAGAGTTAAATGCATTACAAAAGCTGTCACATTTCTACAGTACATGGATTATACAAGATTCTAATTTTTGCAACGAAAGGATTCCGGTTTCAGCACATGCAGACCTTGTTCTTTTGTTATACAGCACGCTGAGAATGTTTGTCCTACCATGCCAGCGGAGATAGATTGTACAACATTAATTTGATGTCAGCAGTGTTGTCAGCTTGGCCAAATGTCTGGGCCTTTATTTAGGAACTCTAGCAGCCTAGGGGATAGCTTGCTAGTCCATTAGGTGTGAAGTAGAATCACGTTTTCCACAACACTGGCCTCAAGCATCCATCATGTCATACATTCACAACGATTCATCTCCACCACAGTGCTCTCTCTAGCTGCTTTTAAAGTCACACTTTGTGATCTAAACATAACAGTTTAGATCCACTAAGAACTAAAACACAACCATGCTAAAAACGATCACTCTGGAACTAACTGACAGGCACAGAAAGCCAAATAAATCAGATCAGGGATCAGATCAGGACGTCCACAGGAAAAGAAACAGTTTTGAGGACAAAATGTACAATGCATAGACAGAATATATGTGTATGCGAAATTTGAGGAACGCTCTCTAAAGAGGAGAGGGGGACTGCAGCAGTCTGCCTGCTGCTTCCAGTTAAGATAAAATATCCATGTATATGCATTTCAGCTAAGACATCAAAAAACCTGGAAATAAAATAGGAATATTCTGACAAGTATTTGTATTTTCACAGGGCAACACACCACTGTAATTATAAAATAGAAACATACTTTTTATATACCGCTGGTTTAATGTAGAAAATAGAACATAATTTAGGAGTGGAAAGAGGTGAGCACAAGGTAGACATTTCCTGTCTTACCACTGCGCATCTGAGCACTGATGGACACACTTTCTTTGTAGAAGAGATGGCCTAGCTGAGACTTCTTATACATCAAGACCAGTCCATCTTCATAATAGTTGAGGTGAATATGGGAGTGTGTCTAGCTTTTGTGCCCAGCTAGACTGGGTTTAAACTGATTTTGAAGTTTATGTCTAACCAAGCTTGACATTAGTTTTGATTGACATGAAGGATAATGATGTGAGTTAATTTCCA
>NW_018127929.1:1138414-1163833 GCF_001952655.1 Monopterus albus
TATATATATATATGCAGAGAACCAGTATGTCTGCAGCTCATTTGCTGCACTTGTATACACTGTATTAGGTGACTAGAAAAACAAGTCTCATCTTCATCTAATGTATCATGTGATTCAAAAGTACTTTAAATAATGTTTGCTATTAAATGAGAATGACATACTGTCTGTGTCCTAGGCTGAGGTTCCTAAAGACATTTGCAGAAGCAAAATCAATGGGTGATGAGTGGGCTTGTAGAATAAATTAATCTATACTCATTTATATTAACTACAACATCTTGTAAAGGAGGGATTCAAAGTGCTTAGCATCCTCCTGAGTTGGACTAAATGAGAGAAGTCAGGGATGACATGCAGGTCAGGACTGGTCGAAGTCTGAGTGAATTTGCCATGATTATTCATCTTGACAATGAACTCCTCCCCTTGTAGACAGCTTACAGCCCTGGCTGTCAGCGTTCCAGACTGCCTTTACAGAACAATAGTCACACAGCATGTTGAAATACTAGAAAAGTCAATCAAAGTAATCAAAAAATACAGTTCTGGTAATTCAACAAGAGTGTTACTGTACATGTTCCATTTGGTTTGCCATGACCACAGTGGTTTTATGAAATCAGCTGGACAGATAACACCTGTTGCAACAGATTTCTTGTCACTAGTTAATCTCAGTTGAGTTTATCTTCTTCAGCAGTGATGTCTTTGGCCTTGTATAATAAATTAAAACACTGTTGGCGTTTTTAAAAAGAAAATTTCATTTTTTACTTGCCAAATGGGTGACAAGTGCCTTTTGTACTTGATGACATGTTGAGAATCTTAGGATATCACCAGCTCTGAACTGCAAATTTCCCAACACCAGACATTGCAATACAATCATTTGTGCTAGATTGTAAAATAGAAGAATGGGGGCCTTTAATGAGATGGGAATGAGATGCCACTATATGGAGGTCAGCAAGATGTAGTGACAAGAGCTGAGGCAGCAGAGAAACTCACTGTGAAGTGGTCATTTTGACAGAGCACCATACAAACTGTATGATGAAAATGCTAAAAAGAAGAAGAAGAAAAAAAACAGCCTTTAGACATAAATGCCAAGTTTAACATCAGATTTATATGTATGATAAGATGACCGAAGATGATGGTTGTATATATAAACAGGTGTGCTGGATTGGATTTAAGGTGGCCCTACTTCACCTTTTTCTTTAGAAAAAAAAAAAGCATTTGTCTTCTCTAACACTAGCTGCACAGAATTATTCTTGCTGTTTTCTACAGTAAATGAATGTGTTCTGCTTTTGTACTGGGTGGAGATATAGTATATGTCTTTCAATCCTGCCTTTCAGTAGTTTTCAACTGTTGCAATAAATATTACATGTTTGTGTGCCAAGGCACTGATGACCGTGCTTAGCCTTGGTAGCCTTTCTGTGTTAACTTAAGTAGTTTATGCAGAAATTACTTTGCATTTCTGTCATTTTCAAAGGTAAAAAGCAGATCCCAGGTTGGTACCTCTGAGGGATAGAAGATAGAGCTGAACCTGAGCCCAGGCTTAAGAGGATGTGTCTGCTATGTCGTGTTTGATTAATAGCACCACAGGCCTGCTCATCAAGAGGTAATAAAATATGAGGGCATAAGTCAGGACTCATCCTAGGGTACTGGCAGGTATTCAGGTCTTCAGGCACAAGCTTCTCTGAGGTAGCCAAACCTTCATTTCCATTGTTCTGGTGCTTTTGCTGCCACTGATCTTTCACAAACAGAAGGCCTATTTTTAAACGAGTGTGAAACATTACAATGATAATGTGATCTCTGGCATGTGACATTTTCAACTGCTAGATAGCAGAAAAGTAAGGCATTCAGCCTGTGTTTCATATGAAACCAGGGCACCAAGCTCGGCACTTTGTCTAGAATTCTCATGAAGTAGAAAGTGTTTCCTGGCGTCTTCACCGCAGATATGGTCCGGCCAAAAAAAATATGCTGTCACAGAACGTCATGTAAGAAGATGGCAAATTCTTAAAGACAGTCTTAAAAATCCAGTCAGAGGAAATCTCTCTGTGGCCTGAAAACCAGCTGCCTCTAAGAAATTGATAGGAGAGTGTGTGAGTCTATGTGACTGAAAAATAAAATGAAGAACGGCAACCAACAGAGTCATTATTCAGCTGAGACTTTTGAAAGTCAACAAACAGCAGAATTCCTGGTTCCCTCTGCGATGGGCTAGAGGGTTTTTTTTTTTGTCATTGTATCTATTTAACTCAGTTTATACATGTAACATGTATCCTACTTTATTTTTGTTGGCTTTTTGTTTTTGTCTTATTGCTGCTTTCATTAAGCTGCAACCCATGCAAAAGATGTTAAATACATGATTCTTTCTATCTTATACTGAGTCTTATAATGAAGGGTGGCTTATACTTAGGCTAATGCAGTATTTACAGTACATTCTGTAAGTGCTTCCTGTACTGCATATGTGGAGATGGTCCCAGCAAATATCTAAATTGCATGCACCCATAAAGAGTTATCCATACACAAATGTGCAATGCTGTCAAGCACACAGACAAATGAGCTAGTGGAGACTATGGTAATGGCTAATGAGACAGCAACTCAACAGTGTAAGATGCTCTACCACTGACTGGTTTGTTGAGAGTGTTTACTGTACAAATGTGTTTATTTTCTGCTCTTAATGAATCTCCGTACAGACTGGGTGCTGCAGTGCATGCTGCTGCACCCTCTGTCAGCACTTTATTTGGCTCCAGATGAAACTGTGAAACACTGATGTGATCATCACATACTGAAAGTGTTACCAAATTCAGCTAAAATAACACCAGAAAGAATAATCTTTGACTTAGGGTAGACACTTAGATGGCAAAATGGAAATTTGGTACACTTCACTTTGAGATAATTTGCTCAATTTATTTTCTCTCCCTAAAGCTTGAAATAGACAACACTCCAACAGCTTGATCCACTGGTACTGAACTGTTTCCTTTTACAGGCCATGGTTTCAGTTCCTTAACATAGAAATATCTTAGGTTTCAACCACTGTTACAACCTTTTTTTTTTTACCTATGTATACACAATGCCCAATATTTTTGTACACATCAGAAGACGTTTGCATCTGTTCTGCAGGTCATAAAATGCTGCTGGGATTTCCACAGTGAATCATATTTTAAATGTTATGTTCTCAGAGGACTTGCAATAGTAATAGTTGATACTGTGTAGTTCATCCTATAAGACCTCAGTGAAACTGACTCCAGTGCCAGTCTCTGCTTTACCTGGGCTCGCAGCGCCTGATCCAAGAAGATATCTTTCTTTTTTCACTATAAAAAAAAAAAAAAAGACTCGCATTGATTTTTTTCCCCATTGTGCCCCTCAAAATGTTTGTATAAATTCACCTTCTCAATATAGCTGATAGAAATTGACACTTTGGGCCTTTTTGGAAATCCAAGTCAATTTGTATAATTGTTTGTAACAAATAAAATTGTCAGTCATCGCAACAATCTTTCCGAAGGTCAGAAGAAGCCATTGGCTTCTCCCTGACTGTAAACACTTTGCAGCAACAATCTCAGACTCTTAATATGTCAAAATTTGTTTGTTAGAAATATAAGAAAATATGCCTGTGTTTTAGAACAAAATTAATAACTTTGCTGACAATCAAACTCAGATTTAGTGTACTTCAAAGGACAAATTTGTGGAATTAATAAAGCATATTTAAAAGCTTCAGTAAAACAATCAATTTAGCTTTAAATGTGGATTTTATTATGGATTGATATGTGTATTGTAATTTAAAAATTTAACTCACAAATGCAGGATTAATATAATACTGGTAATATAGATATTAAATTCAGTGTATTATTTTAATTGGCTACCCCCATATGAACCCTAATATTAAAATCTGGATGAAATGTAATATTAAAAATTCTAACCCCCTTTTTTAAGCAAGTAAGTATAAAGTGCTATAATGCTAGTCATAAGAGCTAATTTTGGATAGGGATACTTGGCATTTCTGAATCTCTGGAAAAGAAAGCTTTCCTGATAAAATGAGACTTTGCACTGAGAGCAGATCAATTTCCCAGGTTTATTGTGTAAGCTCTTGTTGGTCCGCAAGCATATTGTGGATGAAGGTGGTACTACAAATCTATGCAGCAATTGTTATAATTTAAAATTACACCAAAGTGTGAGTTTTATAGGCTTTTTTCATTCAATAGATTGTAATGATGATGCATTTGTGCTTAAACACAGCTAACACAACACTATTTTATCAAGTAGAAACCATTAAGAAAGAGTTAAAAACTACTAATAGCACAACTTTCCACCAAACCCCACTTAGCTTAATAGAATCAGAATCAGAATCAGCTTTATTGGCCAGGTGTGTTGGACACTAGGAATTTGACTCTGGTACAGCGGCTCTCAATGTATATGTATATATCCTTAAGTAATAGCAAAGGGCAGGTAGACAATATACCAATATAAGACTGTAAAGTATAATAGGTGATGAGGTGAAAGTTCTACATAACAGTGCTTCACCAAAGCACTTTAATGTATGTTCTCAGATTTACTTCTTGGTTCTGCAAACAAAACATTCACAGCTACTTGCATACTATCTTTGAAAGTAACTTTGACTTGTTCATATTTTTGCTAATTGCTTTAGTTGAAATATTTGTGGAGTTTTTTTTCTCACTACTGTATTTTTTGCTCTAGTTGAAGCCTGTGGAAGGCTATTATGTAGTGAGAAGCAGTGGTATTCAAGGCTGCTCACAGTTTCTACATTTTACACAAATTATACATCTAAATGTTCTCACAAGTCTCTGTCTCTCTTGATATCTAAAAATCTAACCCACAGTAATTCCTAACTTTAATGCTTAATGAATTAGATGACTGTCAGACACTCAATTTAAATTGAAGACTGAAGCTTTCCTCAGTTTGCTAAAATAAATGTGACTTAATTTAAATACTGCCATATTCAGCTACTCCTGCTGCTGCTCACATTGTAAAAAATCAGGCCTGCAAGTTATTTCTGGGGCAGTATTGTCTGAAAGAGGGCTTTAATTTACAATGTATTTCTCAAATCTTTCTGCTTTAAAAAGACTATCAAACCCATCTCTAGCCATATCCATGTGGCATATACAGTAGCTAATTAGATTCTCCTCAGGAAAGTGTGGGCATTTTGCCTGACAGGCATGTCAGGTCAGTGGTTAGTACTGTTGCCTAACTGTAAAAAAAAAAGTTCCTGGTTGGGTCTTGGTGGCACAAGCTTTTGAGCTGATTGATTAAAGATGCTCCTGAAATTGCTCCACACCAAATAACTGTCCTAAAATTTGAAGTTAGTCAATCTGACACAACTTTCTGCTTTCATTAGACTGTCCAGCTCACACAGGTGTCTGGCTAATTAGAGCTCTCCTCAGAAAACCTCAAGCTTGTGAAAAACTGTTTCCCAGACAGGTGCTGTGGTTCAGTTCTTAGATCTTCTGCCACCTCACCACATCCATCTGTGACTAATAGTTTTGTGTTCATTGCTAAAGTTCCTACTGTCGCCACTGTGCTTCACCTACAACATACCATTTGACCTGACTGAATAAGCTTTTTTATTCTAAATTCTTAGTTATTCATTCTGAAACAGTCACATTTATAAGAAAAAATAGCAAAGCTGTTAAACATAGAATATTTTATTAGCCATCAGAATTACAGTTGACCTTCCTGCTGTCAAAACATATGGCATCCATCTCAAACCATACAAACCATACTTGCAGAATTGACATTTATGAGATACAGTTAAGGTTGGGTTAGACTGTTTTTTATAAATAACTTGGTTAAGGTTAGGCTAAAAACAGGTCATGGTTATTAAATAATAATCAAAATATCCAATGCTGACTAGTAACAGCACGTAAGATACAAACCTCTGTTGCCAGTCTAGTACAGTGAACACCCAGCCAGCATCTCAGCCTCTACACCAACCCAACTCACAACTAATTTCTTTTCACCTTTTAAAATGCAACATGACTCTCACAAAATCTATTTTAGTCATTATTTTATATTGTGGCTATTATTTTACCCATTCCACTTCTACATTCTATTAAGCACATGATTTCTGACTTTAGACTTAAGGTACAGTATCCACCATCTGCCTCTAGCAAACATGAAGCGGAAAGTGATTTGCTTAAGAGCTGAAGCAGAATGTGCTAACTGCTGTGAAAATGAATGCAGACAAGCTCCCAGTTGTAATGCATCTCAGTGCCTCCTCCCTTAAAGACCTCCTAAATGATGGAGCCTTTTAGTGAAATCAGATTTATTTCTAATTGGATGACAGCCTCAGTGTGGACTCCCTCGGGACAGTGATGCACATACGAGGAGTGGATAAAATAACAAGAGCACACTGCAGCATAATGTAATGCCATGTAACAAAGCCTCAACAAATACAAACTGAAAATTTTCAACTAAATGTTGAAACCTTGTCAGGCAGATGTTGACTTAACACTTGTAAAAACTACCATAGTTTGGATGTGGAAGTGGTTTGTGACACACCACTAAGTGTCCTTCAGTCAGTGTTGGTGTGGGTCTAATTGGCAGCAGTGTTTATCAATGCCAATACAGTAGTTCTGTGTTTGACACATTACATACATACATAATTGTAGTGGTTGCAATCAAAGGTGCAACAATGTGAGGAAAAAAATAAGACTGTCAATGACCTTTTCAAAGCAGCCATTTTGATTTTTAGCAGGAAAAGCAGAAGTTTATCTAATAGTATAAACATTGCTTCCAATGCATTTGAGTTTTCTAATAAGGTATTTTGTTATGGTGCTCAACAGGACTAGAATCCAAAATGCAGACCTTGACTCAGTAAAAGTTAGAAAGTCTTTATTGACAGAAAAAGAGTACTAGAAACTGGAGCGTAACTGTGCTGCTGGGAGCACTCAGATGAGTCAGACAGGCAGGGGAGACTTGGGTGGAGCTGGGGATGGGGCAGGCAGGGGAGACTTGGGTGGAGCTGCGGATGGGGCAGGCAGAGGGGAGCTGGGGATGGGGTGGGGGGGCAGGGTGGAGGGGGTGGGCGGGCAGAGTGGAGGAAAACCAGGCAGGTACAAGGGACACAGGTGAGTAGCCGATACAGGACAAGAGGAGGCTTCACTCGTCATTGGGGATAACAGGTAAGCTTATTGAGAGGTACAGGAGCTAGCCAGACAGTGGCGTGGCCTTAGTTGGAGTTGAGGAGCAGGTCATCTGAGTGCAGAGGTTACAGGCAAGGTGCTGGCTGTCCTCAGAATGAGAAAACTTCAGGAGCTACAGTGTTACTTGGACTGTCTGGACGTAGCAAGAGCTACAAAGCAAACTAGTAAGGTATCGGGAACAGGGTAAACTCAGGAGTAACGTTAACAATGTCAACTTCATCAATGGACCAGCAAGTGACTGAAGAAAAGGAGGTGGTATATATGGTAGAAAAACCGGAGGATGATTAGCAACAGGTGAAAACAATGAATGCTGATAGAAACCGTGGTAAAGCTGGGGCAGGAGAGGTGTAGCGGAGCAGGAAAGAAAACCAAAACAAAAGCCCAAAAACAGGAAGTGACACTAAATAATAATATATTTAACTAAACAGACCCTGAAACTGAAATACATATTGAAATATGGCCATTGGTAGAATTATTAATTACACCTGTTTTTGCTGTGATGTAATGGCAAAATGTCTACATCAACATAAAACTTATTCTATAATGCTGAAATTTCTGATATCAGGAAGCGAGTGAAGGAAAGATGCCCAAAGAAATGTCCAAATTGTGCATCATTTATTTTGCATTATTTATTTTTGATGGTGTATTTAAGATAATAATGTAAAAATCAAATCAAATAAGCATGTTTACTCAATTAGCAAGACAATAATAAGCCTCTTAATTACCCTCAGCTCAGATGGACTCTGAATGAAATGGAAACTTTAATAGGAGTTTCTGTTTTCACTTTGAGCACAAACCACTGGAACCCTTTAAAGGGTCTCTATTTGAGTAATGTCCTGCTGGTTTCCCAGAAGTAAGATTTGGACTATATAGCCTGTCGAGAGCTTCAGACAGGCGCAAAGACAGAAGTGGTACAGGGCTAGTGGCACCCCATGATATCTCTTCTGAACACACAGCACAAGAAATGAAAAAAGATTCTCTTGAGGTACTGCGTTGCTCTTCAGTAGGGAGCTGGGGTGTTAGATAACACCCCACTTTTCACACAGGTACATAACAGATGAGGCATCGTTAAGACCTGTCACTAATTTGTTTTTGTCAGCATAAAATAAAGGTGATGTGGGGATAGCTAACCCATTTGACTGCTTTAAAATGAAGGGTGAATTTATTCATTCTCTTTTAAGCACTGCTTAGGGATTCTAGGCAATATTTGATAATGGCATAGCTGGAGTGCCTGTCAAGATATGTAATCAATTCTGAGCTTTCATCCCAGGGATGTGTTGACCCACATTTGTGAATAATTGTATGACATAAAACACAGAATGCAGCATTTTGAATAAGAACCTCTGCAGAGTTGAAGGAAAAAAGAAGGTAGACAAAAAAGATTTAGAGGCAAACAAAAGCACAAATTCACTTGCAGAATTATAACCTCAATAACCTGCTTTTTCCAATGTTTCTGGTAACGATGCACTTAAGCTAACAGTCAACTTTTAAAACTCCACACTAAAATAAAGAAGGCTCTCAAAGTAATGCTAATTTCCCTCCTCCCATTCTTGAGCTTGTTTGACTTTCTAACATGGTTGACAGCGCTTAAGGAGGAAGAGGAAGGACATCTGACTGGGCGCTGTTGCAGTCCATTGACTGTTTTCTTCAGAGGGAAAGGTCAGGGGATACAGGACGATGGGACACCTGCTGAAGGTAATCATTAATAAGCCTGCTGTCCTGTCAGCAGCCCCTGGCTTTACCAGATGTGTTCTACTGAAAACAGGGAAATGTGGCAAGACTGTCCACAAATCATTATACAGTAATATGGTTGGGCTGTCCTAGCAGCAATGCTTAGGTGTGATTTAGGATGCACAAAATGGACTGAATGTCAACCAGGCATATTTTAGTTGCATATGTGACTTGTTTGGCTGAGAAACTGGATGCCAAAGAGATTATTCTCCAGTGCAGAAATGTCTGTAATTTAACAGTTACCAAGACAACCCACATAGCAGATGACTATCAAGGACAACAGTTAATGTATGAAACTCTGTTTTGTTGCTGTTGTAATAGTATGCAGCTTCAGTGACTAGAACATTACTAGTTTAGTATGCATTCACAGTTTGTCCCTCAGCAAAATTATGCAAATTTGAAACACAAATGATTTTTTTGTGTTTGACAAGATTATCTATACTGATTATTGACTATCAGTTATCAATACTGATTCCGTATTTGGCTTTGTGGCCCTGTCTAATTGCTTCTCCCCTGCTTTGCTGTCTCAACACACTATACTTTAGTTGCAACTTCATGCAAATAGGACTCCTGTCCTGCAGAGGAGAAAAGGTGGGAAACCAAATTGGATCGAATGTAATTCAGTTCACCAAGCAGACAATGAATCGATAATGCTAAGAAATGACTTTCGAAGGACTGAGTGCCCACCTTGCTTAAGAGGTTTTTTCTGTTTACAGCGCAGCCTGGGCCTGCATACTTGTATATTTTACAACAGGCTAATCAAGAATCACAGCACTTACTACTTTATTCCTGACACCTCTTCACCTGATGTTGACAGTGCAGCACTTCAGAAAATGTGTTGCCTGTTTTCATTCTCAAGTGTGACAGGTTGGGTTGAATATTTTCTCCATTGTCTCCAGACTTGCATTCTCATCTTAGTGTAATGCATTCACTGAATATAGCTGAGCAAACACATTTGTATTTGCTCTGAGGAACATCAAGCCACTTACAAGAACAATGCTTGTGTACTTGTACATAGAGATCCTTTATACAATATCCTGCTTATGTGGTCAAAATGAAACTTCACTGAAGCCATTGTCTCTGTCAGTTTCTTTTGCCAGTCAAACACACGCACACACACACACACACACACACACACATAATTACAAATAGCATAGAGGCCACACTGCATACAAATGACTATGCATACTGAGCGGAATTTTGCATTTGAATTGCAATTGAATGCTGACAAATGACTGAGTAGCACTTAATGTTTACATTACTACATAAATAGAGAACATAATTTTGTAGTTTTAAGTTGTATCAGTTTATATGTAATAGTTGCTCTGTGCCAAAACTGGGAGGTCAGGATTTTAAAATGCATAGGTCAGATGTTTGGGGCACCCAAAACCTTATGAGGAACATTTCATGGCCCAGTAGTAAACCCTGAGAAATCACAATCAGACTTTTCATCTATTCATTTATTTCCTTACCATCCCAAATAAAGATGGACCTATATTGATTTATACTTTAAACTGTCAGCAGTGGTGTCAAAGCAGTCATACCCAGCTCATTATCACTTTAACATTCCATTCTTGCATTACAGAAAAATCTGAGAAAATGAATGGAAAAAGAATTCATGCAGATGCCAGTATAAATGGTACAAGGGGTCACTGAATAGTTTGATGAATATGTAAATTATGCTGTTCAAATGGCCTTCACAGTCACCAGACCTCAATCAATCTGAAAGCCAGTAGGAGATTTTGGACCATTTTGTAGAATCTAGGCTAAGGGGAGGTTGTGGTGACCCAACGCTGTGGTAAGACTCTTTATGTAGGATTTTTCTTTACAGTCATCCATTTATATGTTAAATAATGGTAGTGTATGAAAACTTCCAAAACAGCAGCTGTTTGGCAGTACTTGAGCTGCCATACTTGTCACTGGCTTCATACCATTCAAAGATGCCTTAATGTCTTTGTAATCTAACAGCATCTAGTCACACTGCAAGGCAGCTGTACCTATAAGGTAGCTGTAATTCTTCAAACCAGGCCTTTGTCTCATTGACTCCTGTACAGTCTCAGTCATTTACCAGCTACCAGGAAAAGCTATGGAAAGCAAGGATCCATTAGCAGACCATTAGCATTTTGTGTGAACAGTTCATGGCTGTGTCTCTGCTTGATTCAGGATGGAAGTGAGAGGAGGTAGAGAAAGCAGGGGGGAGAAAGGCAGTCAAATAGACAGGGTGATGTACTGAGTAAAAGGAAAGAGACAGAAAGGGAGACATAAAAGTTAGCTTTTCATCTCATGACAGTCACAGCTCAAAGAGAAGGAGAAGGGGTAGCAAAGCTGAGGGAAGGGCAGAATGAAAATATGCAAAGTGATACAAAGATGTAGAATATTGTTGGAAGGATCAATAGAGAAAGAGCTGGGCTTCAAAGAAGTGAAAGGAAGCAGGGCAGAGTGACAGAGGCAAAAGACATCACCGTATAGTAACAAAAGGAGAGGAAGGTAAGAACCAGGAGAAGAACTTTATACATATTAAGAATGACTGGTGGAGGAGAGGTTATACACACATATATACATATATGTATATGTATATATGTCTGGATGTATATCACTGAGATGGAAAAAAGAAAGGGAGGGGTTAGGGATAGGAATGTAAAGATAAGAAACCATACTGTTTTTGTCTTTGTCTCATGTAGGATGTTTGATTATTGTATTCTGTTGTGAAAAAATTGGTTATGACAGAAGTGGCTTTGTAATCCTGACATCTCCTAGTTCAAACTGTAATAGATTCCAATAGACCTTAATATATAGACTAATATATAACCCAACATACAGTAAATTATACCAGTACTATTAACAGTACTGAGCTTGTTTGTCTTGAGTTCTTTGTCAGTCACCCTCATGTCTCTGTTTATATTTGCATATGTTCTGTATGAATGGATATTTTTTGTGTTTGTGACCGATGTAAGCTGGTGTGTGCTGTGTTGTATTGTGCTGTTATTTTTATTTTTTCATTTTAATTTTATAAATATATTTGTCTAGTTAAGATTTTTTTTGATAATGAATAAATAAAAATGACTGGTAGAGGACAGGTTTAATTATATTCCATTAAGCAATGTTAACATTAAACAAATGTTTGTCTAATTAAAGTGTTTGTGTAATGTAAAAAGGTTGCTTGTAGATGACTGCAAAACCTATGGAAAATCAACCCGTAGCAGCTTAGTTCATTGGGATTCTCCACTCCATATTGAAATTATACATATTCTTCCTTATTGACTCTTATCGACCCTCTACACAAGCTTTCATTTCCAACAAACAAGCTCAGACAAGCTGTGTGTATTCTACCAGTTTTTTTTCTTTAAATGAGTTGGTGGAGCAAACCAAAGCTCATCCCTGATGCCTTTTCTGCTGAATGTGTAATATGGTTTTTACTGTGACCTATATAGTGTTGAAAACCTACAGTATACCAGGACTGAGTTTCCATGACAGTTTTGAAGTCTTTACCTAGATGTCAAAAATGTGTATAAATACAGCAGGTAGAAAAATGCAATATGGTACAAGATGGACTGTAGAAGATAGACATGAACATTTTTTTTTTTACTGTTTTGAGCATATTTTATATATAATTTCCTTAAAATTCTGCCTGAGCCATGGTTCCTTTTAAAACTTCATGACCTTGACTAGAATGTAATGTTCAGTTGTTCTGAACAGTGGTTGCCCACTCAAAGTGCTTTTGTATTAATAGGTTTAGTGCAGTTTAATAGATCAAGATGATTAATTTGCCAGTGTAGCAATAGACATCTCTAATGTCACTTGAAAGCACTTATGACAGGCATAAAGACAGATGTACCCAATGGCTCAAGTCATCATATCTGAGAAGGGCTGTGCTGCCCACAGCAACACTGTCTGCTGATCTTCTCTTCACCCACTGAGAGGCATTCATGACAATCAAGCATGTCCTGTAGCATTTCTAGGTCTGGCAAGCCACCCTGCTTTCATGTCTGCAAGCTCAATGCTGAGGCAAAAGAAGGATAGCGGAAACTACAGTGGGGAAACTAATGAAGTTAGAGAGAAAGCAAAGGAGAGAAAGAAACAAAGTGGTGGTGAAGGGCTGAAAACAAACACCACTCACATTTACTGGGGCTACAACACTCACAAAACAATGGATTTGAATTTAATAGGTTGGCCATACACACTTAATTTGATGCAGCATTGGCAGTGGTCACCAGAGAGTCTGAGCACAATTAGAACTGGTTTTGGGGCACTGATTTTCTGATAGATGGCTCAGCTCTATACCTTCTGAATAAGAAACCCAGGGCTATGTCTGGGGATGCTACATCAATGCTCCTCACGTATTGTAGCATGCAGAAAAAGGAGGGAGTAACTAGTGGAAGAAGGTAGCCATGCTGTTTAGAGTGAATTTCAATTCACTAAATGTATATAAGCAGCAAAGGCAAAACAAAAGGCATATAAAGAATACACACACACACAACACAAATGCACACACACAGGAGCTCAGGAAATAAAATATCCACAGTATTTATATGCATCTATGAGAAATATTATGTTGATTTTATATATTTGATTTTGAAGTGAATTCAGTGAAATACCTGAAACCACAGCCTTGTAATTTCTTGCACCCATCAATCCATTTTTTTTTGTTTCAGGATTTTTTTCCTCCACATTTGCCTGCAGAATATCTCTACTTCAGAAATATGTATAGGTAGTTTTTATACAGTGCACACAGACATTAAGCAGTGTTCAGGTCTGGTGATTGTGAAGGCAAATGTAAGACTTTAATTTTTTGTGCCTGTAAGTAGTTAACAGTCAAAGTCAGCTTTTATTATATTCATCTTCTTCACAGAGTCTGGAACATTACGCTCCCTGGCCGGTCACCCATTGTGTCCACCGACAGACAACAGTATTGGTAGGAGGAGATGAGGAGGAGTTGTTGATGTTTGGTAAACAACACAAAGCACATAAGTGGTGCATGGAACTGAAAAAAAAGTTGAAGATGCAATAAGGTAAATATCCTTTCCAGTATAAAAGGTAGAGTGTCTGACTCTTAATCTGTATCTGATTCCTGTTCAAATGAACTGGGCTGACCTGGTCTGTGCCAAATGGGGTGATTGAGGTTCAGAAGGCATGTTGGACTCTTTGCTTAGACCATTCTAATTAGTTTTTTTTTAATCCAGTGAGTTTTAAGTATGCACTGTCTAGCTAATTATTGTCAGAGACCTTTTAGTTTTCATCTTTGGACACAAAAAGAAAGATCTGAAAACCAAGATGACTTAGAAGAGTCTTATATCCTCATCTTATGATGGATAAAGCAGATGTGGTCAAAGCCCTGGAATATAATATTTTGTTAATGCTTTGGCCAGAACAGATTTCTCAGATGCTAGGATCAGTGGGTCTCTTTCACCAACATCTTCCTGTGTTCATAAGTTGTTCTTAAGAAATGTCCTAAGAAAAGGCTATGTCTGATTCATGAACACGTTCTTAAACAGCAAAATTGTTCACACCTGTGTTCTTATATTGATGAATCCCATGTGTTCTTGAAGTGAAAGCGCATGCCAGTCATTCCTAATTAGTATAGGTTAATGCCCCGCCATTGTCTATAAAAGGGCATGAGACTGCAGGGCCATGTGCACACAGGACTCACACAGAAACGGAAAAGAGAAGTTGAGAAAGTCAGGAATGCTACAGTGAAAATCTAAAGACAGTGGAGCAACAAACTACATACCAAAGAAAAACCTAAGTAGTTATGAATAGGAATACAACCAATGAGCTGTCATGGCTAGCAGTGTCAGTAGTCGATATAAAAATAAAACCAAAAAGATGCATGGGGTGCTCTAACTCATTCAGTGAACACTGTATAAGGAGAAGGGCACACAACGGACGAATTAGAAAGACGGTTTGATCTCAAATCTGAAGCAACAAAACAAACACAAAAGAGATGCTGATTAGGGGAGGAGGACAGGCTCAGAGTTATCTGAGCTGGACCTGCGCATCAGGGCCGTACACGGCTTTTTCAGGTGTGCACCCAGGTCCCTTCAACTGCCCCGAGTCTGATCTCATATGTGGTGTTATTTTATAATATTATGTAACTGTATAACTGCAGAACTAAAAGAAAAAGTTATTTCATACAAAGATGTCATCACTCAAATGTGTGTAAGTGTGCTCCTAGGTGTGCATAGATTCTGTTTTTACCTGAGAACAAATCCCAGATAAGAAAACATTGGCGAACACCAGAATATTTGTGAAAACTTTGTAAATTGGTTTTATGAACAAATTTGTTCTTCAAAACGGCTGGTGAATGAAACCCAGTGTTTTTTTTATGGCCAGTGTGTATCAGGCTGTGTTAAGAGTTTGTGTGTAAGTTGGTGACAGCTTGTAATTTAGGTTTCATAAACGTGGAAGAATCATGGCATTGAATGAAAAGTACAGTACATTGCTATTTTATGCATTTTTATGGAAGATAATCATAAATTGCCCAAAATGTCCAAAGATATTGTCATGACATTATGCCAGTGTGCTTTTGCTCTCTGGCTTTGTACATAACCTTGACTGTCTGTAAAGGCGAAGCCTGCCTGTTTAAATTCCCTTTTCTCCATTCATGCATACTGTACTGTGCTACTGGTGGTTTACATTTCATTTTTGGTATAGTGAGCCCCCGAATGATACACAGCCACTTTTTTCAGCTGCATTAAAAGAACTGTTGGAATGGGACAAACCTGACGATATTCAATGACATATTTGGCCTTGGAAAATAATCACCTTAAATAAAGGTGATTATTATTATTATTTGGCCTTGGAATCTAAGCAATGCTTTGCATATGGAAAGCAGTGACTATTCCTGGCTCAAAGTAAAACATCAGCTGGACTCATCCTGTGAGGGCTGAGATGACTGGCATTTTGACTGGCTGTGTGATTGGCAGACAGGTGCAGAATACTTTATTCTGTAATCTATTAAAAAGATTTATGTGCATCAATATAGCATCTGGAACAACTGTATTAACTCATAATGATGTGTTCAGTCTCAAAATGTGGATTTCGAAAGAGGGACATAAAGTCTTGTTGCGAAATATTGCTTGGTCTGTGCACATTGGTTTCTCCACATCTACCCCTTTTAACCACAGGATGTCATTGATTTAGCAGCTTCTGTAGGTGGCATCTGGTGTTCACTGCAGTCCAAGACAGGTTGGCAAAGTTATTAGCACAACGTTCTTTGGATATTGGCTCTGAAATGTTCTGGCTGGGAAAATAGTTGGTGAAGGTGAATGAGTAACACTGTCTAACCCTAGTTGAAATTGTGTTTGTTGTGTGTTCTAATACCCTAGGTCTATTTTGATACATTAGGGTGATTGATGTTACTTTTTATAATCTAATTATTTTCTGTAATGACTCCCTGTTACTGAGCAATGCCTGTTGTTAGCGTGTTCCTTTGACCTGGGTGTTTCTGATGTTCTGAAGGTTCCTATATTTACAGATGAGAAATTATAGCAAAGTAGCTACAATATACTCGATGTTTATTTTAAGCCTCATACCCTGTTAGTAAAGTAAACTTGTGTAGTGGTCCATTAATTAGGGAGTGATAATTAAAGCTCAGACAGTAACTCATGTATTGCCTCCAAACATAGAAGCAAATATTCACATTGTAAATGCCGCGGTTATGCATTAAAATTGGATTTCCTGTGGATCCTTACATCACAGAAGAACTTCCATAGCAAATTAGTAATTCAAACAACCATGTCGAAAACTGTCACTCTTTCAAAGAACAGCCAGATGGTGAATATCCGAGCTGACGGCCAGGGAGTATGGTCTTCTACACCAAAATGGCTCAAACAAGGACACAGCATGAACAGGAAGAAACTAAACAAACCTGAGTCTTGTTTGGATGGAAATAACATAGATTGCTGCTCCTTAAGGTAAATGAGAAAATGATGATGCTGTAAAAATGCTTGCATTACATAATTAGAATAACAACAGTGCAGGGCAATATGAAGGAGAAGGCCGTGCCTTTGACCAGTGTGGTCTACCTCTAATAGAGGTTTGTAATCACAAAAAGGTCATTCCATTGTGTCCTGGCTAGGCAGAGGCTCTTTGAAGGGAGCAATTACAGCATTCACCGCTGCCAGGACCCTGACTTATTTCTCTTCAAAGTTCACTGTACACCTAGGCCATTTTGCTTTTGTCCTATTTACCATTTATTCTATCTCCACATGCTGTTCTGTACTCTTGTTATGACTGCTGTGCCTTCTAGTACAAAGACCTAATTACAGTAATGGCAATGGGAAAACAGATAAACAAGCAAGCAGATGAACTGCAGGCCGTGAAGGCAGTTTGATAATACTGTATGTAAACCTCCCACACATCTTACAGAAAATCCATCCCAACCAGCCAGTTAGCTAGTCAGAAAGACCAGCTACAGGCTACACCAAAGCAGATTAACAATAAGTATTAATATGATACAGCTCTGTGTAATTATTCAGGAGATGTCCAGTAGTCTCATAAAACATGCCATTAAAATTAAATCAAATATAATTCAAATATATTTCAGAATTAGAATATGAATGTGCTTACATGACTGTGTATGTGAAGTGTGGATATATTCAAAGCATGTGCAGTGAGAGTAGCTCTAGGCAAGATAGCAGAATAGGGAATGGGTGACTAATGAGAACTTGTTTTTACCACCGTCGCCTCGACTCTCTGTGTAGTGCTTAATCGTGACTGTGCATAGTATCCGTCATTTAACCATGGGATCCTGTCTTCACAATGAAAGCCTTGATGCTGGCGTTATAGAAGGATAGCTGCAATCTAGGAATCTGTTGTCCTTGATGCTGCATAGTCCAGGATTATTGATCTAAGGAAAACCACTCAATCATGACCATGTTTCTGCAGAGCCAGCAAAAATCCTCTGCCTGAAAATGCAGCACACCAAGAAGCAGCCTGATTCTGATACAGACACAGACATTTCACATAAAAATGGTCTATGTGTGGATGCACTTATTGATAATGTTTTAATTTAATCTGATTAATTGAAACCGTAGAGAGTTCAAGTATGAACATTTTCATGTGTTTGCTTTTTCGCTATGGTAATCACAATGTTGTCTCATACTGTGCCGTCTTTTTGCAGGTGTGTAGGACTGAGTAATTGGGACTGTGCGCATATACCAGGTGTGTTGGCTGGCCTTTGATTTGAAAACTTTTTTCCTGGGCCAGTTCCTTAGTCTATATATAGACAGGAAGTTGGGAGATGCTGTTTTATGCAACATCTCAGAGCGTGCAGAAGGCAGGACAGGACGTGGTCATGTGGTCGCTTGGTAATTTGGTCATAAACAAAGGAGTCTCCTGCTGTCCCTTGTATCTGTCGGATGATTTCAGGGTCAGACTATAAGTTGTTGTTTTCTCACATGGGCTCAATCAGCCTTCACATGAAGATTTGCATTCTCACATACAGCTCCTCTGTGTAATGTCTAGATAATTTCATGGTTGCAGTGCATGTCTGAACAGGTTTGTATTTGCTGAAGCATGTTTGCTCCTATCCCTTTTGGACATTACCATAGCTGCAGACAAAAACTAAAGAAGCCCCGCACACTGCTCATCACTTTTACTCACTTTATTGTTGACGCTTCGGCCCACAGACCTTCATGAGGAAAAATAGATGTAAAAGTAACTGTGTGAGTAACAAAGGTATACTGGAATTAAATGTGTGAATGCCTTTGTCAGTGTGATGTAAAAAACTGATGACTTGTCCAGGCATGTTCCCTACATCCCTTGTATATGGATGGTGTGAAGAGACACCTCTGCATAATTCAGAATCAGAATCAAAATCAGCTTTATTGGCAAAGTATGTTTAAACACACAAGGAATTTAACCTCAGTTGAAGCTCTCAGTGTATTTTGTAAGGCAATAAGAAAATGAAAAATAGAAAATAAAAATACTGTATGTGCATTCAAAATAAGAAAATGTGCAATGAAATAGGGAAAAAGATACAATCTGTATAGTCACATATGAAGAAATACATTGTCTAGTTCAGTTACTTTTCCTTATTAGTAATTTGTGCCTTTGTATTACTTACATTATGGGACCGAAACCTGTTAAGACACTCACATTGTGGGGATGAAGTCACTGAATTTTAGCGTGGCAACATGGTTTAAGGTTAGGGTGAGGCAAGTAGTGGCTATGGTTAAGGTCAGGATAAGTCTACAGGAAATGAACGTAAGTCAATGTAAAGTCCCCACAAGGAATACTAACACAGTGTGTGTGTGTGTGCGCAACCAAGTTAAAAATATGAGATGAAGTTGTCAGGGTCAAGTGAAAAGGAAATAGAATAAAGTGAAAGGACAATATTAAGAGGACAGAGGCAGTTAAGTGAAACATTCAATTTCAGAAAAGTACCAAGAGGAATTCTGATTGTGAATCAGTAGATCTTCAATAATCAGCTCCAAGTTGCTGTGGTTGGAGGAGCATGGATATTACCGATTTAGCAACTGAACCTGAACTTCTGTATAGAGTACCATCTAATGGAGTGTATGAGATGAGAAGCAGTGTAGAGGAGAGAGGGTCTGACCTTTTTGGGGTGACAAATATCAGTAAGAGCAGGGAAGTATGCTATTTGTCTGACCCAGCACAATGATCATTGATTTTATCACTGATTGGTAAAAAGGTATGATGGTGAATTTCTTCATCATGCACTGGATCTCTACATTGTTTTTCATGGTCACTTATATGATGCTACTGTGACTGAAAGAACATGTTACTAGTAGGTATGTTAAGGCAAGTCAAGAGCAGCATATACACTCACCTGAACATACAAAGTTCAATCACCAGTATTCGCAAAAGTGAGTGCAGTGAGGCAGTTTTGCTTTTAATGACTCGGATCCTAATGTCACATTTTGAATTGTTTTGATTTGTTTGGATGGATTTGCTTCTACAGGTAAACATACGGAGTTCTTTTATCAACCCTGAATTACTTAACCTGATGGACTGACAGGAGCGAAATTTTCATAACTTGAGTAAACTTCAGAGCCATGGCGTTCACAGACACAGCACAAAAGTGAAAAATGAAGAGATGATTTTAAGACAAAAAAAGTATAAATGTTATATTCCAGTCAACACGGCCAAGAGCCCAGCCAAACCATTACTTGCTGACTGAAAGGCAAAAATAAGGGTGACTGATCGATCTTCCCGGTGATCAAGTCCCTGAGTTACTTAAATTCCTCATATGGGACAACAACTCATTCCCAGCTGGGCTGAGTTAAGGCAGGCCACGTTTATATGGCAGGGGACTCTGGTCTAACTCTCAACACTATTGAATATAGACCACCCAAAGCGACAGACACTTGACTTAATGCCAAGAATGAGTGTCAAAGAAGATAGAATAATAAAAAACATGGTGAGTTTAAAAATGGAGAAAAAAAAACCATCCGACAGAGAAAATCAGCACTCATTTTCTGTCAAGTGACTATTTGATCAATCACCTAATCCCTTCAAACACTAATTGAATTCTATAAATGCTAATGGTTTCAGCATTAGCTCAATGCATTCTTCCATACTCTTCCTTCCCTCACTTTGCTTCTTTTCATTTCCTTAGAAAAAGCAAACACTATAGGACACAATCAGGGACAACTGCCATTGTCACTCTCATCACTAGCACGTAAGCCCTTGTCCAACCCCAAGGACGAGTGCACTCAATAACTGTTCCTGTCCAGACGCAGTAAGCCTGTGGCACAATCCCTTAAACCCCTGAACTCTGACATGCTTCAATGAGGTACATGAAACATCCTCCTTTGGGAGATTAAATTGAAACTCTTTCTCACTAAACTCCTGATTAATTGGATTTTTTTTTTGACTCTGCTAATCTGCACTGTTGTGTATTGTCCTCAAGCAGAGGTAAGTGATAACATCAGGGCATACTGGTGAGACGTGACACTGCTCCAGATCAGGACTTCTATACAAGTAAATGATATGACAAAGACCTTGGTCTGTTTCTCAAGCTACTGCTGTCACTGATGAGGTGTTTGCCCCACCCTCATTCCTCACATTCAAAACTAATCAGACAACAGAACATTTATTTATTTATTTTACTCTGGTGCACAAAGTTCCGGACCCTTTGCTTATTTCCTTATTTTAGCCACTAATTTTTATTTTTTATGAACTCAAGATAAATATGCCAACTCAGTTTCTTTTAATGTGATTAATTGTCATTTCTTCCTATCTGAAGCCTGTGTCTTATGCACACTTCTGTATTTACCCTTTTATTTTGTGTTGAGTTTCAGATGTGGAATTCTAAGCGTGACAGCCTCAGACAGCCTTTCAAATACATTTCCATGTAAATTGCACTTTTATCATTTGTTTTATTTGCTTACTTTGTCACACATAAACTCCAACATAAATCAGTGTTATGACAGGGTACAGGTAACAGGACTGCAGGAAAATGCACTAGCTTCTCACAAGTTATCTATCTATCTATCTATCTATCTATCTATCTATCTATCTATGGTCCTTCAATTCTTCCTTACTGTCTGTCTGGGATCTCAGATGCTACAGTGCAGTTATTTACTTTGACTGCACACTATTGTAATCCCTGAGGTGAGCTGAGATGCTAGACAGAAAATTCTCTCTGAAGTGGGAAGTGGAAAGAAAAACTCTAGAGTATGTTGAGTATGTGTTTTGAGTGTTTTGTGTATATTTGCAGTTCTTGCTCTACTCGACTGAGATCATGCTGCCCTACTGTGAGCAGTGCAGTCACATACTGCGCTGTACATTGTTTTGCTGTACATTGGTTTCACTTTAAAGTTTTTCCTGCAAAATAATTGAGTTTCTGCCACAGCTAACCTTTACCATCAGTTCTGACAATTAACCTTGAAGTGAACTTTTCAGTTCTTTCTGTTTATAGCAGTTTAAAACTGAACTTTCATTTACATATTTATAATTATATTGTCATTATTATGCTTACTGTATCCCACAGTGGCCAAGAATAAATGTTGTCAGTACACTTCCCTATGTGACAAAGCATAGAGTTCTCACTGTTACAGAGGGCGCTTTTTGTTCATGGTTCACCACCCCAGTATTGGGCTTCAACTGTCATTTAACTACAGCTGAGCGTGGAGCTCAGATCTCAGACTGATTCCTTGGAGAGCTGCTTGCTGGATATGATATTTTGCCTCAGTATCTGACCTCTTATCATTTAATACCCTTTGTGTATGTTTCTGAAAAGATGTCTTTCACCCTTCATTTGCATAAAATCCCATTAATTTCTCTACCCTGTTATCGCTGGGTAAGTTTGGGAGGCATGAGACCCAAGGCAGGTTCATCACATAATAAGCATATTTATATTATCTGTCTATTGTTGTGCAGCATAAATTGTATTGCCGGGAGAAAAACAACTTGGTGGACTAAAATACTGTAAGTTTTTATAACTGACAACTAATTGTGTACAAAAAACATCCACATTATGTTAATGTTCTTCAAATGTGCTATGTATTATCAATGATGAAAATCACCACTCTGATATGGGGCTGTTTTAGGCTTTTATTTGGCACATTCAAACGTATGAAGCCCCAATTGTTCATTGGATAGGAAATATTACTCAGACTGTATTCAGTTGATAAATGTTAATGAATACAATATATTATTTCAAAGTGTGATTTTTGGAAGTTGGAAATGCTGAGCTAAATCCAGACGTCTGTATCTGTGCGTTCTTATCTGATTGAGTTATATGCTCATTTCTGTCATGACTTCCAGCTACTTCCTGTCTCAAGCCTTTATTTTGACACACTTCCACCTCCTCACCCTAGTCATGTGCCTCACTTTTAGCACTCCTATTACAGCCTAGAATACACACACCTGTTTCCTATTTGTTGTCCATACTGTTCAGTTTTTCGTTGACTGCTCTCCATGAACTTCATCAAGCCAAGCCTGCTTCCCTTTTTGTTTGAACTGGTATGAAGTATTGCCAAAGACAGACTTTGCTTATTTGGACTCATGTCTAAACACTGTGAACAAAGAGACTTCACTTACTTGAGTTCATGTTCTACTTGTTGAAATATAAAGATTATGTGTTAATCTGTTAAAAGGAGAAGGTTATTTCACCTACCACGTTTGACCCATTGGAGAAAGATAAGGTTATGCTACTTACTGTATTTGACTTCATGTTTAATTTGTTAACACAAGATTTTGTAGTTTACCTTAGTTTGTGTTGACCTGTTAAAAGAAGGCAGGGTAATTATCTGAGTTTTTGATACTTAAGAAGAACAATTGTATTTCTTACCTGTGTTTCTGTTTTTTAAGTCCTGTAGACTTTGACCTGTTGTGTTTTCACCTGGATTTGGATCCAAATTTGCTACTGAACATGACTGTTTCTCACACACACTAATATACAGTAGCTTTCTTTATAGGTATGGGATACTATACAGTATGATGGAGAGAGCCATTGCAGGGATGATGCTGTGGTCATTGTTTTAAGTTTAACATAATCTATAAACTTCCGCAAGCCCTTGGAATATTCAGCAGACCTGCTAGAACATGCACAACTTGCAGGTAAGGCAAATTTTGCCACAAAGGCTTTTTGTTTTGTATCTAAATTGGTATGTTTGGCTTAATATAAAATTCTTGTAGAGTATTTGCATACAGAATGAGCATCTTTATGGAAATAATTGTACCTATTATATGAACTAACAGCTGATTCAAATAGGAGGCGAAGTCTTGTGATTATGTTTTGCATCGCTAGGATATACTGTATATTTCTGCAAGTAATTGTTGGTCAAATGAATTGCTCGGTTCATGAAACTTAATCAGAATTCACAAATCCCCTGTGGGGATTTGACTCTGCTGTTAACTTCACTTACTGTATTTGTTAGACATGTCTCCCACTGGCATCCTGGCTTTATTGAAAATCATTACAATGACAACATATGCAGTTTGCCTTCAATGGCTTTTTTGACCAAGATTTAGGTCTGTTTTGTGGTCCAGGTGTGTGTTTTTACAAAGTACCTCTGTGCATGTTTTGTTTTGTGGGAAAAATGTAATCCCCTAAGAATGGAGGTGGCTGCAGGTAGAGTGAGTCATCCACTAATCTCAGAGCTAAACCTGGAGGTCTCTTCATCCTGTCCATGGGTCAGGCTGTCTTTGAGCAAGGTAGTCAACTAAACTGTACTCAAGGGTTAGGTCAGCACCTTACACTGTAGCTTGGGTGAATTGGTGAATCAGAAGCAAATAGTAAAAGTTTTGAATAAAAGCTCCAGAGTTGTTCCATTTCAGCAAAATGAGGACAAACCCAGTTACAATATTGGACTGATTATACAATTGTTCTAAGATTTGATCTGTCACTCATGGGCTAAAGAGTGAAAAGCTAGGCTAATTCACACCAAGAGGTAGTTGATTAATTGGATAATCAAGAAAAGGAACAAAAAGGAGTGACTGTAGGGGTGAAGCTTACTATATGGGAGTTCAGAAGTAGAGTAGAGGATGGGCAACCATCAGCTCTTAAGGAAAGGAGAACACAGCATTCAGACATGGCATGTAGATGTTGGAGGCTAACAAAGACATGTTTACTCTGCTTCAGTGTGTCATGGTGTGGGGCCTCAAAATCCTGAATGTGTCTGACATTCTCCACTTGTCAACAAGCAGTACATCGTAGTTTTCAACTCTGCCACACAAGGCCTTGCTTCAGAAGAAGTCAATATCTGTCAGCAGTATGCATCAGCAGCCTGGAGCTCAGGCCTGGCCCCTACAGCAGACCTGTCAGAATGCCTCGGGCATTGCATCATTAGTATAACCCCATGTCAGCACTGACTCATGTTGTAGCCAAATACCGGCTGCTTGTTCACAAAGAGTACTAAATGAAGTAAGTGTGCAAAGTCCATCTTCATTTCACCTGGAAGTGAAAGATGGGATTGAAAGTTGTACAGGTATGTGCCAAAAAATTAGAATATCAAGGAAAAGTCCATTTATTTCAATAATTTGTTTCAAAAAGTGAAACTTGTATGTTATATTAGTTCACTACACACAAAGTGAAATATTTCAAGCCTTTATTTGTTTCAATTTTGATGATTATGGATTAAAGACAAGAAAAACCCAAATCCAGTATTCCACAAAATTAGAATATCATGACAAAGTTCAACATTGTAGGCTCCCTGTGTCCCAATCTAGTCAGCTAATTAATGCAAAACACCTGCAAAGGTTTCCTCAGCCTTGAAATTGTCTCAGTCTGGCTTAGTAGGCTTCAGAATCATGGGGAAGACTGCTGACTTGACGGTTGTGCAGACGACCATCATTGACACCCTCCATAAGGAGGAAAAGTCTCAAAAGGCAATTGCAAAAGAAGCTGGATGCTCACAGAACGCAGTATCAAAGTATATTAACAGAGTGTTAAGAAGAAGGGAAGAATGTGGCCGGAAAAGGTGCAAAAGTGACAGGGATGACCGCAGCCTTGAGAGGATTGTCAAGCAAGGGCGATTCAGAAATCTGGGGGAGCTTCATAAGGAGTGGACTGAGGCTGGTGTCAGTGCATCAAGAACCACCACATACAGACGTCTGCATGACATGGGCTACAGTTGTAGAATTC
>NW_018127929.1:1164108-1178845 GCF_001952655.1 Monopterus albus
ACCAGTACCTGGTTTAATAGCCATGGAATAACTGTACTTGATTGGCCGGCAAACTCACCTGACTTAAACCCCATTGAAAATCTCTGGTGTATTGTCAAGAGGAAGATGAGGGAACACAGACCCCGAAATGCAGACAAGCTGAAGGCCAATCAAAGCAACTTGGGCTACCATAACACCTCAACTGTGTCAAAGGCTGATCGCCTCCATGCCACACCGCCTTGATGCAGTAATTAATGCAAAAGGAGGCCCAACAAAGTACTGAGGACATAATACAGTACATTAACACACTTTTCAGAAGGCCAACATGTGTTTAAGATCCTTTTTTTATTGGTCACATGAAATATTCTAATTTTGTGAAATACTGGATTTGGGTTTTTTTTTTCTTTAATCCATAATCATCAAAATTGAAACAAATAAAGGCTTGAAATATTTCACTTTGTGTGTAGTGAACTAATATAACATACAAGTTTCACTTTTTGAAACTAATTATTGAAATAAATGGACTTTTCCTTGATATTCTAATTTTTTGGCACATACCTGTATGTGTATAAAATGCAAAACAGGCAGACACATTGAACTTTAGTATACTATGCTATGGCTTCAGGATATTTGCTACTGAAAGCTGGGCTTTCCTGTTTTTCTAAAATGTCTGAATCCCCCAAAATAACTACACAAGTTCTACCAGTAATGGTTAAACACTGAAGTGTGCCTGTAAATGATGCTCATGTTGTTTCTAGAGCTCATGCAATCTACCAAAAACAAAGATCATAAAGCTTAGACCCTAATAATAAGAATAATGGTACAAATAACTGTACACGTGAGAAAACAGGTTAACACTTTTGCATTTTTCATAAAATTGAATTAACCTGAAGCCAACTGAATCTTTTGTGCATTTATGTAGTTTTTGCCTTTTTCCCTAAATGCACCTGTTCCTTGTTTCCTTGTTGCCTTATGGGAGCATGTTACACATTGAGTCACTGTAACCTAGTCAGATTCCTCATGTGTTCACCATACCTGGCCAATCAAGCTGATTCTGATATAAAAAGGAATAAATATATAAAGCAGCTCTCTAGTACTTAAAGTACAACTTTGTATATATGCAAAGAAAAAAGATTATACTATACTAATCTGTCTACCCACAATTATACATCATCTGTACTTCACGACTCGTCAGGGGCACAACCAATAAAAATTTTCAAGCTGCCTCAATTTTAATTATCTTTTTGCAGCTGTACTGAGGTTGTTGGCAGGAATTTTGTTCTTACAGTAAACTAATAAAATGGGAAAAAAATGTTAAGTTCAGCCACCTAAATCACAGACTTATGAAAGGCTCATGCTTTCTGGTGTTTGTCTCCTGTATATGGTGAACACTAGCAGAATAGCTTTTCGTCAGTGTGAAGGTGAGTCTGAGGTATTTCAGTCATCTTCATGATGCGGCCGAGGCTGAAGCCTAGGCAGCATCTGTGCCATTTGGGACGTCTGTGTCTTTGAGACAGAGGATGTATGGCCGTTGCCACTGATGTCCAATACTAATACATTCTAGACTGTTTTCAGTTTTTTTTTTTCTCAATACTGAGTTAACAGCACTTTAACATCATTTCATTTGTTTGTTACCAGAAGTTGGTTAGCTGTCTGCTCAGTAGTCAAAAATTATACGGACATAATGGCAATAAAACTAAAATAAAATTGTTTTTGTCTTAATTTAAAAAAGTGACGTGTCTCACAACAGAAAACTGGGATGGCACACAAACTGGGTTTAATGAACAAACTGTACAGCAATCACTGGCTCTTTGACAGACTGCTGGACATATTAAAAAAAAAAAAAAAAAGCCTACAGTGACAAGAGTTTGGCACCACAATAGGTGTGCTTGCAAATGAGACGTAGTATAAAGCCATTAACAACAAACAGCTCTCATGCAAGCTATCAGAAAAATTAAATGTATATTAATAAAGACAGGGAACATAGACAACACACACAAAGAAGCCACCTAAATGTATGCTTGACTTGTTCTGCTCTTTACGTCATCAAAGCTGAAGGCTGTGTTACTGGGCACTGAATCATCATCAGATTGTCTATTCATCTTTTAACTTGTTTGAAAGTAAACTGAATGAGATGGAAGATGTGTTTTGAGTGATGAAGAGTAGGACAGCACTCCAATAAGTTAACTGTGTTAGGATGCACTATGTTTTGGCCAGGTGCTCTTCTTCAGCGTGCAAGGCAGCAACAACCCCCCAGTGTTTTGAGCCACATGTGACGCTGTGCTCCGGAGCCATATTATAAGAGAATGAGTTCTCACATCTTTCAGTGGATTTTGCCATCCCAAAGATGAGTGGAAACTATGTGTGCAGCTGGTTTGGACTAGGGTGCATGGTAGAAGATGATGAGAAAGTTAGCTACTGTCGGAAACTATAATCTTTATCACTAGAATATTACTATAAAAATATTTTAGGTTTGAAGCACTGGTTTCTATGTGAATGGAAAGACTGTGGCATCTGGGTTTGATGCAGGCAATGTGTTAATGACTGCATCATTAATGTCACAAATTAAGATTTTTAGCCAGGCCACTGTGTTTAAAAACTTCAAATCCAGAAAAGGGGGGACTACATCTCTTGCCTTTACAGCTTGCACCAGCCTTAACATCATTTGCATCAGAAAGAACCGAACAGTAGTAAACTAAGTCTCTTTGCATTGCAATGTATTAGGCATGTTAACAAATTGAACTGCCATGAACAAATCCATATATTTTGCTTGTGGATCTATGTTTGACAGCTCTACAAGCTCTAAACCATTTCTTTTGTGTTTTTAGGGTCATGGCCTTTAGCGAAAAGGCATAACTATAGTGCCTGTTTTGTTTTATAAGGCAAGTGTCTATAAAACAACCTTTACACTCCTTGACTGTTCTCCATAAGTTTTAGGAGACTGTTTTTACAATGGCTTGTGTGCTCTAATACTAACAGTGAGTTAGAGGCAGAGGTATAAAGTTTCAGAGGATTGTGAATTGATTTGGCTGGTGACGAACTATGAAGGTAACCATGGGGACTGTATCATCTACCAAGCTAACTGTCAATGACTTTACCCCCACTATGGTAAAGTCTCGACTTATTTGGTCCAGATACAACAAAAACATTTTTTGCACAGTGACATTTACAGTAAGGCAGACAGATGGATCTGCTGTGTCACTGTTTTCACTTGAAAGCAGACTGAATCATTATGTGTAATTATACATCTTAATTAGGACTGCCAGGGGCTATCTCTGCATCACTGTCTATCAACTTTCCTCCCCATTTTTTTGATCCAAACCCAAAAATGTCAGAAAGCTGGGATCTAAAAAAAAAAAAAAAAAAAAAAAAAAAAAGCTGAGGGATGTCATCTGCCTGTCCTTCTTTTAATATTATAGCAACACCAGATGTCTTGCTTTTCAGTCTTTTGAGTGAATGACGTTAACAGCTATTGTAGGTCAAGCTGTTGAGGTATTGTTCTTGGCTAAGAACATACTCTGCCTCTTTGAAATTCTATCCCCATATATCCAGTCTGTGGTGATAGACGCCTGTGTTTGAGGAAGAAATGGGGAGTTCTTCTTCAAATACTGCTGACATTTCACTAGTGTCTTGAATGTGTGCAGTGCTATCTTGGGTTGGTGAAATCAAGTGACCATATCAGTGCCATGTTTAGATGTCTCATTTTTGCCTTGCTTTTTGGTTGTTGGGTTTTTTCCCCCTCACTGAAATAACGATATATTGGTTTGGTAAAAAAATATGTACAGTGTGACAGGATGTGTAGTAGATCCTAAAAGAAAAGAACTTGAGCAAGTTGTATGAAAATACTTTTTATTTTTTCAGGAAGTTATTTATTGCCTCCTCCACATCTGGGCTGGATTTCCAAGATATTTCTATATTGTATTACACCACCACTATATGTGCTTATGATTAGCATTGTTTTCAGTCATTCATCATTGCCAGTGTTGTTGTTTACTGACTGCTAGCACCACTGTTATTCTGTTATAGTGAAAACAACCAAGTGTTAGAGTTAAAATCCATTTGAAATGCACATTTTTAGCATTTCCTCTACCTCATTATCCTACTCGCCCTTATACAAGTGAGAGTAAAGAGGATTCAAAGTTTTGTCCCTTTTGATAAGTGCTTATTTGATCACTTCCATATAGAATGCCCAGTTTAGCAAAGTATATATGGCATTTGGTCCAGTGTATGGATTTGATTGAATTTACTCATTTTAATTTGCAAACAGATTTTTACAAAATGTATACATCATCAAAACACGGAGATGAATAGGTTTATAAAATGGAGATCTAAGATGTACTGCAGTCCCATACTGGGAGATGACTTATAGATGCATGCAAACTGACATCATTCTTGAAGCTGAAAAAGAAGCCATGATGAATGACTGGACTGCTCATTAATGCAAACACGCACTCGTACATAAAAGACAAGCACACACACAGTCCTGCACACACACATTCCTACACAAACACTCAGCACACACACACTGACTGCTTTGAAAACATTTCATAGCGTCCAAGTCAGAATATCTCTCAGGCTAATCGGCAGTCAGCACAAGCTCAAGAGCCATCAAGAAATAGACGCGAGATAAGTCATTTTTACTTACTTTTTAACGTGCTGCATTCATTCCCACTCTCCTTTCTGTTTCTACCTAATCCTGTGCAACAGACATATTAATGTCATGAAATGCAACCACAGTAATAAATCAAGAGTAGGCATCAAGAGGTGTATTATCACTTCACCTCTATTCTAGTCCATGACTCTTACTTCAGTGTAGCTCAAAGCACTTTAGACAGAACAGAGAAAGAGTGGGGATAAAGGAAATTAGAGGTGGGATAAATAGGAGGTTTGGTGCCATGGGATAGTAAGCTAATTTTGACTGTGGGGCTTGGTAGTGCTGGTAAAAATGCTCTTCACTTGTTCAATGCAGGTATCCTGCCAGGCACACAAACATGAACAAGGGAAAGTGTGTGTGCATGCTAATGTGTGTGTGTGTTTGAGAGTTTTTATGTTGAGGGGCAGTTTGGGTCCCCTTGAGTGTGTGTGTGTGTGTATCATTGCATGAGTGCTTGTGTGTCACTGCCATGTGTTGACCCAGTGTTATGAGCTACACCTTGGCACTGTTTTCATACTCCAGACATGCTCCTCCACCCACACAGTTCTGCTACTAAAGAGATCTGGAATAAACCATCCCTACCACCCACCCAGCAGCCTTCTAACAAGTAGTTCAGAAGTGTGTGTATCTGTGTGCATGTGTGTGTTGAAATACAGCAATCAAAAATCTATTTGTTGATCTTCCTGAAATGCCCACCCAGTATGAGAAGCAGTAAAGTGGTTTTCTTCACTGCCACACACTTCTACCCCATAAATACAGTAAAGCACAGTTGGAATTGCACCTTTCTGACACAGTGTTTGTCTCAACTTTGCCCTCAGCTTTCACACACTTGCAGCTTCTAACTGCTTGACTCTTTTGTGCTCTTTTAGCGCCTTTATGTAGAAGGTTCTGTGAAATTCTGTAACTTGTCATAATTAAAAATGTTTGTACTCATATTAACTATGTAATAAAGCTACAAGAAGATTGCTACTTTAGAAATGAGAAAACACATATACTGTATTTAAACAGGAAAAATAAAAAAAACAAAACTGAATAATTAAGATGTATTTAGGTGTCATCATTCTGGACCATGATAATACATTTAACACATCATAGCTGTGAATGCTGTTAAAATGAAACTAGTCTAAACTGTAAAAGCATAGCAGGCTTAGCGCACAGGCTCTGTGACCTTGAATCTTCAGAGCACTTGCTAAACATATTTCTGTATCCAACACTGCTGATGAAAAGCAAGATCAAATGGAAAAACTGATTAAAACTGAGCATGCTGGTTGTGACCATCTTTTTAAATGTTTTGTTCATTTTGTTGGATCATGTGAAATGTCATCTGGCATTTCACATGTAATGTCTAATGAAATATTTTCTTATTTCATATTTGCAATAGTCTTCAGACTGTCATCTTCAAATTTCAGTATTTGTATTCATTTTCATTAACAGTAGACCTTAAATTTGTGAGAAGTGGTTGTCCTAGAAGGCAAGAAGTGTACAAATTTGTAATGTCACTAATTGTTCAGGCCCCTTGTTCCCTCCCCTGAAGGTATGTGTTTGCATATTGAATGTTCACCGTAGAATTCCGTAGAATGTTTGATACAATATTTGCTGATAAACAAACGCGGTCTCTCTTTGTCCCCCCAAGAACTGAACTAGTGAGCTGCTCATGCATAGATGAATGTTGTGCCTTAGCAAACAAATCAATAAAACTCATTTTCTTTTGGTCAATTGTTAATTAAATGCCAGTTTCCTCTCAATTAAAAACTGACTGAAGTGCAGAATATGGCATATAATCATATTTTGCCTCAGCATCCCCCCAGGCATTTGCAAATACCCAGTGATGATTACTAATGCAAAATCTTTTCTGGATTTGTATCTGCAAATTGCTGCTGCCCTTGTGGTATCATCAAAGCTAGGTAAACTTTTATCAGCCACCCACCTGGTAAATGATTTTAATGTTGATGGGTTAGCTTACCCGGAGAGTAAGGCTTGCCAGTATGCTAAAGGTCATTCAGTATCATCTAAAGGCTATTCCTGACAATTATGCAGAATAGCAGTGTGGTCTTAAATCGAAGCATAAGGTATGTGTTTAAAATGTGAAATATAAAAATGCAGCAGCCATGTTATTCTATCAGGAGAGTGTGTTTTAGTTACTGTGATATTTCTCAAAGGGGTAATGAAATGTCACAGTAGAGCCATGGCTTACATTACTTTTCAGTATTAAAAATCTGCTATCTTCAGTGAACAGCTGCAAGATGGTCTTATTGTCAGGAAGCTTCTGTGCTTTTGGAAAAAAAAAAAAATTACATGAATTCAATATCTGATCTGAGTAATTCATTCGATGCTGGCCTTGGTGAAGTGACCATCAACCAGAATCATCCATGATTGGAGGGGTCGTTGTGCAGAAAAGGCAGGGGGAAATGGACTGGGAGCAGAAAGAGGGGTGGAATGACCATGGATCAAGCTGTGATGCAGAGATGTTGCTCAATGGGCCGCAGTCACAGTGAGACATAAAGCTTATGACAGATGCTTCTGTGGAAAATGCATTACTGCGTTGGGCTTGAAACCATCTGTGCTCTCGAGTGTTGAAGGGAATACCTAAGCAGAATATACAAAGCTTTCACAATTGTCAACTTGCATGCTTTCCTGTTGCCTGCACCCAAATATACCCGTCATATTCAGATAGACATACGCTTGCATACTTGTGCTGCCATGTACCCACCCAAACACATCTAGACATGCAATAATAACAAGGAACACCCCATCACACACACAGCATTAATATTTTAATAAAGGCACCGCAATCATAGTCGCAGTTATCTTTTCCTCTTGATGCCTACTCCCCTGAAGCTGAGTCTGCAGGTCAGGTTTTCTCTGTGCCATCTAACACTCAAACTGTTTGCTTTTTCCCCCCTTTTTATTCAGTTTCTACTCAGTCTGGTATGTTAGCGTAGGCTCCAAATGCAACAAAAGGAACAGAGCATGTATTTTGATTGAGCAGGTACACCAATTAATACAGCAGTGATAAGTCTACTTTATGAAGTGAAAGTCAGATACTACTACTTAGTTTTTTGCCTTAGATATGTTAGGGAATCAAATGTCAATTCATTTAGCTGCCTAATGGGCTTATGCAACAGCAAGTGTTTCAAATATTCTAATATGCTGAGGGGGAAGGTTCATTGTCTTTTAACGTGACAGACAGTTGATACTTCAGTCACCCTACTGTAGCAAATTAATCTGTGAGTGTAACACGATTCCTGAGTAGAAACATGCACACATATTTAGAAACCGATATACTTTATCAAAAAAGCCTGTCTTCCTGTTTAAAAAAAAATGTCAGCAGGTTATTACTACCAACAGTAACATATTATAGTCAGGCAACCTCTAGTGACTGTAGTAATTATGACATGAGGAAATTAGGTGATGTGGTATATAGAGCAACAGTGTACACATTAGGAGGATATCAGGGTGGATGGATGGATTAGAAAACAAGATTTTCCAACAGGAGATCAGGTGATCTACTTCAAACCAGTGAGAAGAACAGAAAAAGAAAACTCTTTTGAATTATGCAAAACTGCTGTAATTTTAACAGAAAACTGTGTGTTCATGAAGGATTCATTGGAAGAAGATTGATATGAGTGAGAAAATAGGTTTTTGGACCTTAATGGGGCTCTGTTGGTGTTGGCTTCAGTTAGTGGTGAGATGATGAAATAGAGACAATGTCCAGTTTGAGCAATAAATGCATGAGTCTGAAAGCTTATTGCTGCTCTTTAAAGTTATCACCACCCATCTTTTATCATGATCACAAGGTCAGAAGCAGAAAAACATTCACATTTCAAAGTAATCCTATAAAAATGTGCAGTTTTAAGAGACTTGCAATAAGATCCTTGCCAGATGAAGTTGTTTTGCTTTCTGGCAAAACTTAAGTCAGGTTCAACTTTTTTGAAATTGTTGTTTTTCCAAAACAGTCTTGCTCCTTAAGTAGATTTTTTTTTTCCTCAGAAAGTCTTATTACCCGTATGTTTCCTACAATACCTCTTCAGTAAAAGATTAATAATATTAATTATTAGCAAGTAACTTCCAAAGAGTATTGCTTCAGTTGAGCCCAGTAAAATTTCACTGATCACTTGTGGAACCAAAAAAAACAAAACAAAAAAAACTGTGTAATCTGCACCAGTGGGAAGGCATCATTTTGCCATATGTTTTATTACATTTTCCTGTGAGTATATGAATCAAGAGGTATGTTTTATTTCATCCTCGAACTACATGCAGATTGTTTTTAGTTATCAATTATTCTGCAGACAGGTGTATCGCTATATCCAGAAGTGACACTAGAACAGGCAGTATTTTGCTATTTTCCAGTACTGTTTTTGCATTTGACCTAGTCTAGCTCTATTTGTACCATCATTCAATTTTTAAAAGGTATTGATGTCTGAACTACAGTTGATGGGTCCTTTGGAAAAGTTGCAAACTGTGAAAACCTATAGGACTGACAATTTTCATTCTCACTGGCCTCTCCTGCCTGAACAGAAGCTTCAGTGTGGTCTTGTCAAACTCCAGTACCACCAGCAGAGCTCTGGAAAACACAGATGGATACAGGGATTCATGCTGCTCATCCATAATGTTCAGCAGCGTGTCCCTTGCTGCTGAGACGCTTTGAGTGCAGAGCACATGGTCTACTGTTTTCATGCCAGATGCAACAGTGCAACTCCTGTTCTGCATTTGGAGGGGCTCTAGTGGAGTTCCAGAAGAAAACTATCCCCCAGAAGGTACACAGATAACACGTTTACTTCAAACACTTGCACAATGTCAAAACTGTTGAATAAACAACTGAAGATCTTCCTGAATGGGATAGTTAATAATGGTAGCAATCACATACACTGTGTGGCCTTAGAGATGTAGGACTTCAAAGTTGCTGCAGCAAGAGCAAATGTTGCTCTGTTTCTTTTAGTTTGCTATTTGCACTTGAATATAAATAAAGATGCCTCTCAGTGACGGAACATGTAATTTAACTAATGCAAATACAACTGTGTCTCAAATCGCCTCTGATCGCCTCTGTAATTTTCTCATTTGAAATAGTTATGGTGGCTGTGGCGCAATGCTGCAGCAATTTCTGCAGAGGTCCCCAGCTTTCATCTGTCATGCTGAAACTTGGAATATATACCCCTGGGTGATGAAGACTGGTTCTGCAGTGAGGTGTGTGGGTTGGATGGATCATATAAATTGATTGTTAATGCCACTCAAGTCAAGGGAGGGCAACTGGTACAGTTTGTACTCATAGGTATCTGCAGATGATTTGATGGGTACCGAGCTGAGTGTCTCCAGAAAACAGTGGTAGCCTATTAAACAATGTACTGCACTGCAAGTCTCTCCATTGCTACTTTAGCTTATCATCTAGGACGTTCACTACATAATGTAACCACAGATATTTGTAATAGAAAAACAAAACATTTGGAAAAAAAACATGATACAGTAAATCCGGTTGGACAAAATTTTTTTTCCTCCTCCTAATTGGATAAGTGGTACAAAATGCATTTTTTTTATGAGTGTGGACATGCATAATGTCCTAAAATATGTTCTATTAAAAAATGCATATGTCTACCTTAATGTTCTTACTGTATATACAATACAGGAATAGAAAATGTCTGACTCAGGCACCACCTCCTGAAAAAAAAACTGTTGTTCTAACAGAAATGTGAGCTGCCACCACTCACTGAAATTTGTCAAAATTAGTCGAAGTTTCTTTTGAAAGCAGCTGTCAGTCAGAGAAACTCCAATGATTGTGGCAGCTTCCATAGCGTACAACTCTCATACCTAAGTGATAAGATTCAGTTGATAATACAGTTCATTTTTTAGCTCACTGGTGCATATTGTCAGGTTATTGTATTGAGAAAAATAGTATGCCAATATACTTTGAGTAAACTGAATTGCCTCTACTAATTTTTAATAGTTTCTCATATATAGTATTACTTTACCAATTTATGGACCTGTAATCAAACATGATACACACACAACCATGATGTACAGTCTCCACCTGAAAATTTCAATATATTAACTGTTCCATTTTTACTAGTATTTCTAAAACTGTAGTTGGTCTTTTCACATAAGAATTCTTTTTTTGATGGTCAAGAGAATTGCATAAAATTGTCTATTATGCAGAGGGCATTTGGGAAAGGTGGATCTCAGCATTTCATGTACTCAACCTTATCTCAGATTTCCAATTCTGTGCACATAAAATGACAAAGGTAGAACAAGGTTTGTAGAACAGAATGGAAAGGATAGGATGTTTGCTTTCCCACTAGGAAGGTAGCACAAAGGCTTTGAGGGATTTAGATATACTGCAGGGAGGGTGACGAATAATGATGAAACACTGGTGTGCTCTGAACATTGGACAAACGGCATATAAATTAGACATGTTCTTAAAATGCCCATGAAATGCTCATTTCTAGCCATTTAATGTTTTATAATGTTTAAGCTTGTGTACCTCTAGCTTTGCACCTATCATAACTCCAAATAGTGTGTAATTGTTTCAGAACAATAAAACCTGTTATCACAAGAAGAGCCTCCTCCTGAAAACAACTCATTTCTGCTGCTTGTATCCGCAATCTCATTCTTTCTGTCATGATCCAAAGTTCATGGCCGTAGGTGAGGGTAGGAACCATTCAGTAGAGTGACCGGTAAATTGAGAGCTTACAACTCAGCTCCTTCTTCACCACAATGGACCGGTACAGAGACCGCATTACTGTGGACGCTGCACCGTCTGTCAACCTGCCCCTCCTCCTCCTAATTGGATAAGTGGTACAAAATGCATTTTTTTTATGAGTGTGGACATGCATAATGTCCTAAAATATGTTCTATTAAAAAATGCATATGTCTACCTTAATGTTCTTACTGTATATACAATACAGGAATAGAAAATGTCTGACTCAGGCACCACCTCCTGAAAAAAAAACTGTTGTTCTAACAGAAATGTGAGCTGCCACCACTCACTGAAATTTGTCAAAATTAGTCGAAGTTTCTTTTGAAAGCAGCTGTCAGTCAGAGAAACTCCAATGATTGTGGCAGCTTCCATAGCGTACAACTCTCATACCTAAGTGATAAGATTCAGTTGATAATACAGTTCATTTTTTAGCTCACTGGTGCATATTGTCGGGTTATTGTATTGAGAAAAATAGTATGCCAATATACTTTGAGTAAACTGAATTGCCTCTACTAATTTTTAATAGTTTCTCATATATAGTATTACTTTACCAATTTATGGACCTGTAATCAAACATGATACACACACAACCATGATGTACAGTCTCCACCTGAAAATTTCAATATATTAACTGTTCCATTTTTACTAGTATTTCTAAAACTGTAGTTGGTCTTTTCACATAAGAATTCTTTTTTTGATGGTCAAGAGAATTGCATAAAATTGTCTATTATGCAGAGGGCATTTGGGAAAGGTGGATCTCAGCATTTCATGTACTCAACCTTATCTCAGATTTCCAATTCTGTGCACATAAAATGACAAAGGTAGAACAAGGTTTGTAGAACAGAATGGAAAGGATAGGATGTTTGCTTTCCCACTAGGAAGGTAGCACAAAGGCTTTGAGGGATTTAGATATACTGCAGGGAGGGTGACGAATAATGATGAAACACTGGTGTGCTCTGAACATTGGACAAACGGCATATAAATTAGACATGTTCTTAAAATGCCCATGAAATGCTCATTTCTAGCCATTTAATGTTTTATAATGTTTAAGCTTGTGTACCTCTAGCTTTGCACCTATCATAACTCCAAATAGTGTGTAATTGTTTCAGAACAATAAAACCTGTTATCACAAGAAGAGCCTCCTCCTGAAAACAACTCATTTCTGCTGCTTGTATCCGCAATCTCATTCTTTCTGTCATGATCCAAAGTTCATGGCCGTAGGTGAGGGTAGGAACCATTCAGTAGAGTGACCGGTAAATTGAGAGCTTACAACTCAGCTCCTTCTTCACCACAATGGACCGGTACAGAGACCGCATTACTGTGGACGCTGCACCGTCTGTCAACCTGCCACTCCATTTTTCCCTCACTCGTAAATAAGACCCCGAAATACTTAAACTCCTCCACTTGAGGGAGCAACTCACCCCCAACCCGGAGAGGGCAATCCGCCTTTTTCCGACTGAGAACCATGGCCTCAGATTTGGAGGTGCTAATTCTCATCCTCGCCACTTCACGCTCAGCTGCAAACCCCTCCAGTGCACACTGTAGGTCTTGAACTGATGAAGCCAACAGAACCACATCATCCACAAAAAGCAGAGATGAGATTCTGCGACCACCAAAACACCCTCCGTTCCCTGGCTGCGCCTAGAAATTCTGTCCATAAAAGTAATGAACAGAATCGGTGACAAAGGGCAGCCTTGGCGAAGTCCAGCATGCGCTGAAAACAGGTCTGACTTACTGCTGGCAATGCAAACCAAGCTCCTACTCCGGTCGTACAGCGAATGGACAGCCTGTAACAACGAGCCCCCCACCCCATAATCCCAAAGTACCTCCGACAGGATGCCACAAGGGACATGGTTGAATGCCTTCTCCAGATCCACAGAACACATGTAGACTGGTTGGGCAAACTCCAATGAACCCTCCAACACCCTAGTAAGGGTATAGAGCTGGTCCAGTGTTCCACGGCTGGGGCAAAAATCTCACTGTTCCTCCTGAATCTGAGGTTCGACTATCGGCCAGATTCTCCTCTCTAGTACCCTGGCATAGACTTTCCCGGGGAGGCTAAGAAGTGTGATTCCCCTATAGTTGGAACACACTCTCCGGTCCCCCTTCTTAAAAAGGGGGACCACCACCCCGGTCTGCCAGTCCAGAGGCACTGTTCCCAAACTCCATGCAATGCTACAGAGGCATGTCAGCCAAGACAGCTCCACAACATCCATGGACTTGAGAAACACTTGAGAAATTTCTCCTCCATAAATAGGTAAACAAGGGTATACTGTATGTACTCATGGGAAAAAACAAAGCAGGTAATTGAGAAACCCCAAATCTGGCATTATGCAGACATAACTTCTTCAGCCTTACAATAATTCTTTCTACAGAAGCAAGGCATTAACGGGCATGCAACATATATATGTATATACTGTATCTTTTTTTTTTTTTTTTTTTACTTTACCGGTATGTCCCAACCTGTGATAGACTGGTGTCCTGTCCGGGGTGTACCCCGCCTCATGCCCAAATGTCAGCTGGGATTGGTTCCTGCCCAATGTCCCACCAAGTAGTGAAAACCTCAAGGTTGTTAAATCCGACCTGGTGATTGCTTCATCTTCCCCCACTAATGTTACAGGCGAAATTAATTACAGGTAGTGTAGCACCACCAATAACATCATGGATCATTAGAATCCTCTCACCAACTCGCAACACATCACATGTGGCAGACACACTGGTCTCAAGCAGTCAAAACAAGTGGGTACTGTGCTCTGGGGTAATTCAGCATTGATGAGCTGATCATTCACTGCCCCAGGGTGCTTCACTGGTTGGCTGCTTGTAGGTTTCCAGGTGCTGCATTCATGCCACATTAGACATTAAACCAGCTAGTCCTTGTACAGGAACATTTACAGATGTGGAGTACCATTCTCTGTTCACAGTGCAGGCAGCAAGTGACCAAAATTGAGGGCAGTTGAAAAATACCCCTTTTAAATGAATGTCAGGCAAGTTTGTGTGACCGGGCCAATATACAGGCCTAGGCAACTCAGACCATAGTAACTTTTAGTAGTTCCCCAAGAATAACACCCCTCCTGTTTTCAGAGGTCAAATTCATGCAAACTTCACCAGTACTGAGCTGCTACCCCCCAGATAAATCTGCAAACACGGAGACGTTGGAGTTACTCACACAGATAAAACTTTATTTGAGTCAAAGTATAATTTAACTGAAAATATTTTAAGAAGCCTAGCCCCAGAAGCTAAAATGCTACCTATAGGAAGAAGTTTCCCCCCACTCAATACAGTGCAGGACAGGAATAAAATGGTCAGAGTCAACAGGTTAAAAGGCACCATTAAATAAACACCACAAATCAATTAATCACACATCAACCAACCAAATATAAGAGGGCCTTGCCTCCCTGTGCATAAAACCATTCACA
>NW_018127929.1:1178936-1183071 GCF_001952655.1 Monopterus albus
CCTTGGCTGCACGTCACCCTGGCACAGCATGTGCGATGGACACCAACTTCTGCTGGATCACGCTTGCATCGATTATCACCCCCGGAGAGCATGCAGTAATCCCCTAAAAACAGTCTTAAAGGAAAAGCAGGACACAGATCGATGGAGGGAGATTCACTTCAAAACAGTTATGGCAGCGACCAGCACGGAAATTGCTTATCGCAACAGCATCTCCCCGGGTGTTATTTATATCCATGATCATTCCAGCAAACTACTCATCAGGCGGTGTAGGCGTGGCCAACCCACCGGTTACACCTACCCCCCCCCATTTTCTATCGGCGCCCCGCTGATAACCTCCATCAAACTGAGACTATACCCAAGGTCTAAATACTGCTACAGATGTGCCATTAGAGTTCCCTATCCGGGAGGTTGCAGCCCCCTCCTCTCCTACACGTACTGGCTGAGGGAGACGATAAATGTTAGGGTGTCTCCCCGCTGTCACCCGAGTAGTCCTCCGCAGGGCAGGTGCACTCGTACTGGGGACCTCTTCTGAAGGGGAAGAAAGACAGGGGCCTGGTGTAACCAGAGGCAACTTTGACTTTACAGCAGTGTAACCCATTGGGTGAACCTTCACTGGTTGTTCCTCCAATTGCCTTACAATCACCAACAGTCCTGATTCTGTTCCTTCCTCCTCTGCATCACTCTCCTTCTCCTCCGATCCCATGCCCGACAGCTCCAAGAAATCACTCTGAAGACACCCAGGGCCAGTGGTCTGGATTGGTTTCATCATTGTCTGATGTACCTGCCGAACATGAGCCAACTTCTGTGTAGGAAATAGACTTTCTGATGCACTACCAGTGGTTCGTCACACCCCTTAGCATCATGTCTCTCCTTCCTCTGTCGAGCAGCTGCTTCCATACGACCCTTTGCACTGTTATATTCCACTTGAAGCCTCCACTGATGTTCCCTAACCCAATCACAGACTGTCCCTGATGATGGCTCTGGAAGATTGCTTAAGATAAAATCAACAGGTAAATGAGGTTCCTGCCCAAACATAAGAAAATGTGGGGATTCACCTGTTTACTGATGAATGGTGGTGTTATAATTGAACACCACCTGAGGGAGATGTTCAGGCCAGCGGCTCTTCTGTTCCAGTGGGAGGGTACGGAGAAGATTATGAAGGGTTCGATTGAATCTCTCACACTGACCATTACCCTAAGGCCAATAAGGGGTGGTACGAGTCTTCTGCACCCCATATAGCTCACAAAACTGCTGCACCAAAGCATTTGCATGAACATGTACAGCCAGGAAAATTATTGTTCAAGGAAATATGTTAAATATTGTGTAAGACTTTACGTTGTTGAAAAAAGTTTCACCAGCAACAATTCATGAGACTTCTAAAAACAGAGTTGCTTCTGCATAGAAGTACAACATAGGTACACCTGTTTTTCTTTCTGAGCTTTCAGTCATGTTAAAGATTCACCATTGTAACATCGTAGATAAGTCAGAAAACAAAAAAAGCATGCCATAGGCTCTTAAAGTAATGTCTTTGTCAAACATATCACATTGTGGTTAAGTTACAAACCAGTTGAAAAAGTGATTATTGGCAACGTGGTTAAAATCAACACGAGTATCATTTTTCAATCAGTGCTGCATTGTGAAACTATGCTTCAACTCTTTATTACTGTTTTTGTCTTGCTGCCACATTCCTCCGTCATCTTCTGGATTGGTTAAATTTTAGGTGTATGCATCTTCCCATGAAAGACTTGCAGGAGGCAGGGAATTATTCATCACTCTTGTTATGCACATTATTTGCAGAGAATTGAAGTGATGTCTCATATGAGACTATTAAACATTCCCAGTCTGTCTTTTGATGCTGAAGGTGTTGGCAGCCTGAGTGTTACCATTCTAAAAGGAAAATGCTTTAGCTATTGTCTCTTTACAAAATTACAAAAGCAGGAATTTATGCAGAGCTACAGTAAATAGTTTCTTGGCCCTGGTGTAGATTATGCCTGATGAACTTTACAAGATATAAAGGTATTTATATGTAAGGATCCAGATTGTTTCTAAAGAACAAAAAATCTGAAGGGCTGAATAGTCACACTTTGATTGTGTGGCAGCATTACTGAATGCTATCGCCAATGTTTTAGCAGTCTAACTAGCTTCATTATACATTTGAAATAAAGCAATGCACACAGATCTTAGATTCAAGTAAAACAAAACTACAGTAGGTTTGTGTTGCATTGGCTTCTTCAAAGCCAAACTGGATAGCTTTCCAATGTGTTTGAAGAATATGTAGATAATTAGAAAATGTATTAATACAGCAATCATACAAATGCTAATCATGGAGTGCTACAATAGGGTAAGATTAAACTTTTTACCAGTCTAATCCTGCATAACAATATTTATGACAGGATATAATCATACTATCTTATTCGAGGATCATTTTGAGTTCATCTCTCGCACACTGTTTACCCTCCAACATGACTGCCGGCTGTCTGTGCAACTGCACAGTCAGGTTTATCCACCCAGTCAAATTAATCCTCTGGAACAGCTTTGAATGTACTGTATCACTGCTGGATTTGGCACATACACATAAGAAAATGCCATTCCGAGGGAAATAGCAGACCCCTGTTGCAAGTCGTTTACAGACGAAAGATACATTAGTGGCCCATATGGTTTTCCATTCATTTTCTAAAGTGCCTTTCTTAGCCATGTGGTTTTACATAGTGTACATTACTGTAGTCTATAGACTTGACAGTGGACCTCTGCTTTATAATGTGGCCAGATTCTTATGTTAGGTAACTAATAGTGGCATACACATCAATAATTCTAATACCACTTGATTTACTCTTGGAGTCAATGTCACATCTTTTATGCAAGTGGTGATACATTTCAAAATGGAATGAATCTATGGTATAATTGTTACCTTCATTAAACACCTTCATCTCACTCACTCAACTCATGGAAGTAAGCATGCTTTTACAGCTTGGGCACAGGCATAAATGGCCCCAATGCTCCATCACTGCAACCAGACAGCCTGCTGTCATTCTTTAAATAAGCGGCACAGTCACATGGTTAAATAGAGCACTTTTCATTTGTTTCAAATGATATATAGTTAGTTTTCTTCTATAACATTTTTTATGTCTGATAGGTCCCACATATAAAGCCACCTAATGGCTCCTCATGCATACTCTCGTGTGTTTTCAGTTTGGTTACAATGTTTTATTAATGCTGGATGGTACAATTGCAAAATATAATTTGTGGGCTGGGTTTGAAAGGGGACCAGATGACAACACATAACTTTGAAACTGTCTGTCCTGTGAATTGTGTCGTCCAATGGTCCCCACAGTGAGTTAGACTGACCAGTAGAGCTGATTGCACTGTTTATCCCCGTTGCCCCTGATGGTTAGAGCCATCGGTTGAGTTGGCGCCGCAGATGGCTGCCATCGGTTCTGTACCGGAAACAAATTCCTTGTGTGTAACATACTTGGCCAAATAAAAGTGATTATCCTTATCCTTATCCTGAAGATGCACAGATATTCAGTGGACCTTGGCAATGCTTTAACAATTTTTAACCATGTCCTTTTGCTAATCCAAATGATAAATTTGGGATATCATTAGAAAGGTTTACATGTATTTTTTTCTAGAAATTGTAGGCTTGGAAAACAATGAAAGGAAAAGTTAGATAACGCCAAAAAGATCACTAAGCTGAAGTACATTAAAAATAAATAAATAAGAATAAAAGACCTGTCTCAGTGGAGTGAGAAATTTAAGACTGCATGGCAGGCTGCAAATGTAGAAAAAAATTGGGCTACTGAGGGCTGTTGGCATTATGTTTGGGTATCAGCTGAGTATGGAGATAAAATAATATCAAAAATGTTACAAATGCGTGTTTAACGTTTTGTCTGTAACAAGCCATTTGTGTGTGTGTGTCATGCTGTTCACAAATGCGTGCTGTACAAACTGCACATAAAACACATTTTACAAATGCTTAAAATCGATTTTTCATGTGCAGTTCTTTAGAAAGTACGTACACATTGTTGCCTAAGCATGCGTGGATTGTCTAACACACGAATCACCTTCCGCGCACACACGGATTTTTGAGAGTGTTTTTCCGCACTCTCAAAAATCCACGATCCACGAATGCACGGTG
>NW_018127929.1:1183399-1184490 GCF_001952655.1 Monopterus albus
AAAATTTAGAACATGCAACAAAAACTGAAGGCAACTGAAATGTTCTCTGTTAAAACGTGTTATGTATTAGATACTTTTGTTTATTTTATGTAATGTCCATTTGGAATAGTGCTGTGTAAATACTTTTGTGTGGGAAACAGGTTTGGAAACTCAGATGTCCGAGTTTTCGCACGTGTCCTTAAACGCACCGTGCATTCGTGGATCGTGGACTTTTGAGAGTGCGGGGAAACACTCTCAAAAATCCGTGTGTGCGCGGAAGGTGATTCGTGTGTGTTAGACGATCCACGCATACGTAGGTAACAATGTGTACGTACTTTCTAAAAAACTGCACAAAAAAAAAAAATCGATTTTAAGAATTTGTAAAAGGCTGTACAGCATGCATTTGTGAACAGCATGACACACACACACAAATGGCTTGTTACAGACAAAACATTAAACACGCATTTGTAACATTTTTGATAGTATTTTATCTCCATAGCTGAGACATTAAAAATGGATCATATGTAGTATATGTGCAAGATTCATGGGGATGAACTCGTACACAATTCAGGGACGCAGAGCCATCATCCACTCTAGTCCCCCTCAATGTTTCAGGTCGTTGTTTTTGTTTTATAGTCTCTTGTTTTACTGCTGTGGTTCATTTTTACTGCTCTCATCAGTGTTAGTCTACAGTAGATGCAAGAACCATATGGCAAACTTACTAGATACCGGGACATTTATCAGCTAAAGAGCCAATTATTTCACTTGAGAGTGGGCGGAGAGTACAACCAAGCTAAAAGCAGAGTGAACGCTGGACAAATGTTCATCAGGATGGTCGTGCAGAACAAATTCATAGGAATACTAATGTTGTTGTAACATTGCTAGCAAATTTGCCATATGAACTTATGCACAAGATGATAATATTGTAGTTTTTATTGCGAGCAGTCTCTGCTGCCCCCAGATGACCATAAAGTCAGTTAATTGGTATAATGCATTTAAGGAATCAAATGAAAAACTTAATAAACAGGCTAAGCATGAATTTCAAGACAAAATTTGAGCAAAATTCTGATACTAAACATTCAAAATATTTTCTGTTTTCACATTTTATGTCA
>NW_018127929.1:1184506-1211904 GCF_001952655.1 Monopterus albus
TAGGGAAACATTCAAGTGTGTGTGTTTGCATGGCCTTGTTTTTCTGTACTTGTGGCGGTGAAAAACCAGGAGCACACTGGCTTCATGGGGACCAGTGTCACCTGTGGGGACTGGTCCCCATGACATAGTTCATTAAATGTTATGAAAATGATGTCGTGTAAAACGAGAACAAAGATCTGCTTTCGGTGTTAAGGTTAGCGTAAGTCTCCTTGAAATGGCTATGTAGAGACCTGGTAAGTGACAAAAACAAGGTTGTGTATGTGTACATGCAATTTTGACCTCACTTCAAGGAGAAGTGAGATGAGCACATTTTCAACCACTTTAATGACAATGACTTTCTTGTCACATTTTTCAGACTAGTGAGACCTTAGCTTAGTGATGCTCATTTTATCTAATTAAATTTATCAAACAACAAAAGGCCAGAGCAGGCGCAGGACTTCCACACTAATTACATTAGAGCTGGAGGAAGACTGACATATGAGATGAAGTGATTTGGCTTTTCACAGCCCTACTGACTGTGCTCAATAACTTCAAGCCAGTCCCAGTTGTTTATGAGACTGAGCTGTCATCTGGGCATCACTCACCTTTAAGATGTTGCCTTAGTCTCCATGTTACAAAACCACACCAACACAAATGCTGCAGTGGAGTTAGCAGGATGATGACTTGGATGTTATTGGGTGAGTTAATCAAATGAAACAAGGCTCAGGATAAGATGAAAATTACCAAGGAACACATTGTGGCCATACATGTGAATAAGACATGAATTTTGTTTTAACAAATTTTACACAACATTGCAGGAAACGTTCGGCCTTTCTCCCATGCTATTTTGATATTTTTCAAAATTTCATTATCATACAGATACCTTTGTGTATATTCTGTGCTCTATTTTGCTCCTGTTGCTTGACATGGTGAGCTCCAGGAGTACCAGACACCTCAAACGCATCTCAGAAAGCAAATCCAGCATCTCTTTGTAGCAGTCAGTAGTTTCCCTAGATGACAGAGTGTCGCTCTTACTACTGTACAAGCTTTCAACACAACTCAAAGTCTTCTGTTGACACAAAAAAGGTGTTTGTGTGTGTTTGCTGAAGGGATACAGACAGGAACTTAGGAGTTTGCAGCTGTCACAATGAGATGTCAATATTTATGACAAATTGTTTGCTGTCTTGTACGTGTGAACTCTTTCTCCTTCAGACATCTGCTCCAGATACATAAGCACAACTACACAGTGCAATCGAGCATCCTGAAAAGAAACTAGAAAGTCTGTAAAATCAAATTAATTTAATTTGTTTCTTTAAACCATGATTTATCTAGGTTAGACCCTGTTCATACTCACACAGCTGCTTTATACACATTTTCACCCGGACACTGCTCTGTGCAACCAGATGAGGTCTTGCTCAGGGTAATGATGGAGGTTTAAGTGCTTCTCTTTCCCCACCTAAATTTTTCCAGCCAGTCTGGAAATTGAAGTGGCAGTCTTCCAGTTATGAGCTTGGTATACACTTGATGTGAGTCAGAGGTCTAAATATGATTATTTTATTTAATAGTCTAAATAATCTTTTAAAATGAAGATACAATTGGCAGCTGGTCTATTAGATATGTGTCTGGGGTAAACTCCATTTTCCAGCTCCATTCAAATACTTACAAAGCACTCCAGTGACAGACCCTTAGTCCACACAGTAAGCCTACGATAATGTAAAGCATATGGCTTCTTTTGTAGCAGTCTCCCATGAGGGAGATGGCTTTGCCTCGATGCCTCACAGAAGCTTGTTTTGTCCTGCCCCGTGCCTTTTCATCACCCTTGTTTCAGGCATAATGCCACTGATAATGCTCTGGGCAAGTGGAAAGAGTTCCCTCACTGTCACTGGCTGTGTGTTTGCTGATGTGTTTTCCAGTTTCTCTTTTGTAATCAGACAGTGTCATCTTTGTTAAAAGTACACAACTTTGAACTTACAGAATCCATCTATTGTATCTGCAATCCCAGAGCTTGGTACTCCAAACAATACTACTTTTCATCTTTCTGTTGTATTTACCAAGGTTTCAGCCTCACATTCAGTCATGGTGCATTTATTCTTCTGTCCACACCTTGTTGCTTAAACTATTTCTTCCCAAGAGCACAGTTCTGCTGATTGACTTCATGCTGTGATTCATAATGAGACAGAAGGGTTTTGTAATATAAAAGCTAGGTACACAGACAGGGAATTGTCCATGTATCTTTCAAAACTACTATAAAATATCAGGGGCTGAAGTTTCAATAATGGGTAAAAATCCTGCTAGGCTCAGGCATCTTCAAGCTCCCCTTTTGCTGTGGGTAATTAAAATATAATCATAGCTTAAATTAGCACTTCAGAAGCAAAACCAGCGATTGCACAATTGAGCATCTTAGATTCTAAGCAAAAAAAAAAAAAAGAAAAGGTTTTAACAAAAGTGTGGGGCATGAAATGAAATGTCAAAATGATTAAATGAATTTGAAAACAAAGTATAAGTCTAATAAGCTTCAAAAAGTGCCCAGAGCTGGGAAATGTAGTGCTATGTAGAATATATAAACGATGAGTGGGTACACGTGTGAGAAAAGGCATAGAAGCAAAATGTAATCTGAAAAAGAATAAAGGAAGGAGGAAAAATGTGCAAATATGGAGTCCAAAGGAAAAATGCTAAGGACAGTAAGAGCTGCTGTCAAGTGGAAAATGGAAAAGTGGGAGGCATAAGATTTTTTTTCACTGCTGGCTACAATAATGCTTTTTTTTTTTTTTTGCGAACGGAGAGCTTCAGCCCAGTCCACAGCATGCCACTGAACCGATCAGACAGCCTTTGGCCACATCCTAATCACTGCTTAATTATTTAGACTGAACAGCTACTCTCAAGGCTGCTTTGTTTTCTTTTCCATTGTAATCCTATTGCATATGTTTATTCTCTTTCTTTTCTGTCTGGAGAGAGAAACAAACAAAGTCTACTTTTTTGTTGAAATTACATGGTTTGCCAAGAGCAATAAGAGCAGAGAGAATTCCCCATAGTCAGCAGTTACAAGAGTTGGATTCGTTCTTGACCCATATTTTTATTGCAGATTCCATGTGGTAAGTGTAAGTGGATCAGATAAGATATTATATTTTTAGAGACCCAGTTAATTTTTTCTTAATGACTGTCAAATTAAATTTATTAAATAATCTATTTTTCTCTCTCTCTATCTGTCTTTATATGCCTACCAGGCTTTTTTGTGTTTAAGTACATTATAATTTATATTTAAAAATAAATAGTACACACTACATTATACGGGAGGTACAACCCAACACATTTTGGTTTGTGTAAAATAATACACAAGCAATATATACATCTCTACTACAAATAAACATTTGAACTTTATTTCTAGCTCCTACCATTTTTGTACAATTCCATTGAAAACAAGAGACAATATTACAACTTAGCCCATGGTTGGGGGTTAACTGTAACAGACAGAGGGTTAGTTGGAACACTCGCTGGAAAAATCTAATAAATTGATGCAAACAAAGTTAATTTAATATAATTCTATGTTGTATAACACAAGGATATTCCCCAACCACAATGCATTTTATAGTATTTACCCCACATTAGGTTGTACCCTGCTCTCCCCTACCTGTTTAGTTGAATAAATATTTAGAGCACATGTATTCACCTAAAACGTAGTAGAGTAATTTTGCAATGCATTATAATAATATATTAATAGCAAAATACCTGCTGTGAGTTGATTGATTTTTGCATGGTTGAAACGACAGTGTGATGGTACAGCAAAACAATATAAGCCCGAGAGGCAGCTCTCCAACTGTCAAGCAAAGCAAAAGCCCTGGCAGTCTGATGAATGTCATCTAGTTCTCAAGACTAAAACCTTTTTTTTAATGTTATGCTAAACTTTATGATATGCTTTGCCCTCTCATTGTGCTTAGTCTTTTGCTTTTATGGGGACTTAGAAATATGGTAAGTGCATGCTGAGCAGCCAGCCACACACTGGCTGTAGTACTCACATTTGGTGAGATTACCTCTAACGCCAGTCATTTTACACACTAAATTCAATGTCCTTGTCACTACACTTAAAACTCTGTGTAATCCACACAACAATTGACATCTGTGATCTTGTCACAGCAGGTTTTAAACTGTTGCAACATCTTAATGTCATCAGGAAACTTCTACAGAGACTTTACAGAACCATTGCTGCATGCTTATGTTTTCACAATAAAACATATTTTTCTAGCAGCCAGGAGTTTTCTTTTGGCTCGAAACTGAAGATTCTTGAAGTGGCCTCAATAGTAAGGTAAAACTTTTAAAAGTAGCTGTTTCTATGTTTGAACCTGGCTGCATGGCTGACTGTCATATTACCCAGAAAACTTCCTGAAAATGAGTTTGTTTTTCATTAGAGTCACAGAGAGGCTGGATTGCTGTCATCTTCATTTATCTGTTTCTATCACTTGACCCTCCCTCCCTCACCCCAAGAGAGAGACAAAAAAATCTCATGACTGATGGACCTGCTGGCTATTTGGACATGTGTCTCCTCCTCCATAGCCCTGACAGGGAGAGGTCTGGTTACAGCCTGACAGGCTCCCGCAACGGCGTGTACTAACACTGGGAAGAAACATCTCTATGACCTAAGCCGTAGAGATCAGCCATTAGTAGGCTGTCATTCCAGCAAGCGCTAACAGTCTTCTGGGCAGATAGGAGGAAGATTCAGCTCATGGCTTCCAACAAGGAGTTAGATTTGAGATCATTACAGTCCAGATAAATTTAGCTCCTATAAGGGTATTATGTCTAGGCTGGAGCAGAATATGGCACAATTATTGTAGTTATGTGGATAATGGAGTCAAATCTGCCCAGTGTAAAAGTGTGTCGTTTTACTTGACAGTGGTGTTCTATAACCCCAGAAGGCTGTGAGTTACAAACTTTAATATTTGGTATTAAGGAACAGATGCTAACAATAATGTAATGCTGAATGGTAAGGATGTTAACATATTGCTTCTTAATTGTGCTTACAAGCCGTCATTAAAGAAGTTGATGCACATAAATTAGATTCTTGGTGTTCTTTGCGCAGTCAGCTATGGGTGCTAATAAGTTTTAACTATCAGACTTCTATTCTACCTTAGTAAGACTACATAGATGCTTTTTTTCTTTTATTGTACCAGCTTCTCCTTAATCTCCAAACACTTGATTGGAAACTATAACAAAGTCTGTTAAATTTCTCTGTATGTGCTTCTGTAGTCAACATACAACTCTAATTGTTAAAATTCAACAGAAATAATAGAGGTAACAATGCTTACATCCCTAAATCACTGTCAGTTATTTATTTATTCATTTAATCTGAGAGGACAGTTGGGTGCACTGAGACAAAATTTTAACACACACCTAAATACCTACTGAAGAACAGACTGGTGTTCACTGTTGCATATACACTTTGAAACTGTTGGCTGCTGCTGACTAGCTGCTGGCTATCTAGTAATTTTGGCAGAGTGGAGAAACAGCAAAAAAAAAAAAAAACAACCTCTCATCTTGGAAGCTTCAGTGCAATATTATGAAATGATTACATATCATTCCTAACAGGACATACAACTGAAAAAAGCTGTATACCAGGTGGATTTTAAAAGTTTGACTGGAGTCTTAATCCACGCTCACCAATGTTACCATGACTGTAAAACTGCTGTCAGCACACTATTCCTCCTTTTTTGTCCCCTGCGAGTTGTAGTATCAGAACAACCCAGCACCACAATGTATCTGTAATCCCTGCTATGCCAAATGCCCTCAAAAATCTTCCTGCTTAGCAGTTCTCTGCCATCATCAACAAATGACAATCAAAATGGAAGATTACTTGTTTGCAAGGTGTTTGGCGGCCTTGGAATACAGAATATTTTTTGTTTTAAGTGAGTCTGTGATATGCAGCGATCTTCAGACCACATTTTTCAAATAATTTATAGACAGTCCTTCCTTGCAAATTTTCTTTTTCTCTCTGTTTGCCTCTGTTTTTTTTTTTTTAATCCTTCACTTTCTTTTTAGTTGGTCAACAGTTCCTTCACCATCATGCTGCCTATGGAGAGGAGTAATTTAAAATATGCATCCTTACAACACTCTACTTGTTATTACCCAAACACATGCACACACCCACATGTACACACACACACACACACACACACACACACACACACACACACACACACACACACAAAGATCAGGGCACATGTCACCCGAAATGCGTACCCCATGCAACAGCAGGATTGTTTCAGTATAGCAACATTTTATCCCCAGTACTTGTGCACCAGCAGCACAATGACAATAAAGGATTATCTTATTTTATCTTATATGCCAAAAAAAACCTCCCATGGTATACCTTACTTGCTTTGGTATGTTTGATGAGAGTTTGACTGAAATAGTATGCAAGCACACGCTTTCAAAAAGTTTAACTAAAAGTTCAGTTTGTCCTTATATACAGTAGGTACTGTAGAATAACAATGTAAAATTTGTTCTAGGGGGATTTAAATAACCACAGATCAGCAGTAGATTTATAAAAAGGTCCATGTAAAATGCATTTCCATATCTGTTTCCTCCAGTGAGAGTAAATCTCAGAATATCCTAATGAACAAAGTCAAAATTTCAAATCAAATTGTTTGACCAAAAGAATGAGAAATTATATACAGTATGGACTTCAATGATCCCTAGAGATTTTTTATGTCTACTATTGCAAAGTGAGAAAACTTGTCAAGTGTAACCACCACTTCCAGGCTAATGGCTGCAATGGCATCATTTATTCACTTAGCCTCACTGACTTCTATGCAGTGCTGGCCCTGCTACATTCTTGGGCCAGTGGTGGATGCTTCAAGCACTTGGCTGCAAGTGACCCTTTGGAAAGCTACTGAGTTGTCTGTGATCACAGTGAATATAACAGTGCCTTTACTGCACAATTATATTTTAAGCTACAGTAAAGATTTTAAACAATCATCTACCCTTTTGGTATCATCATATAAATGTTGGCTTATTAGATGGGAAACTAAGGAAATTCCATTGAGGTGCCTCTTATATTTTTTTATTGTGCTGTTAAATAACAAAATAAAACTGTGTCTCTGTACTGCAAACAATTACTTTGAACCTTTATAGGAAGAGCAAACCAGATGTGCTGGTGATTTGAAATTACAGTTAACTGGCATAATCCAACACATTGTTGCTCTGCATTTCTTAATCGGCATCATGTGTCCAAACTAGCACAACTTTATGAGGAGCAGGTTGTACTGAGATTAGGTATAAAGACTAACTAACAGTAGAGGGATATATAATTACCTAGGGAAGATTTTGTTAACACTGAAGTAAAAATATTAATAGCAAGTGACAGTGTGCACTTTTTTACATTTTATAATGGATGGCAAATTTGTTCGTTATAGTGTCACCCTCTCTCTCTCACACACACACTTAATACTGCTACTGTAGTAGAGGTAGGTGTTCTAATAGTAGTTTACTGTAGAAACATTTGCTCAAATATAAACAGTCCCCCAAAACAAACAAACAAAATATTGTTACAAACTTGTAAACTTCAAAATGCTCAAAAATCCTAAAACTACAGTATATATTAGAATCAGTCTGACAACTATTGCAATTATGTTCTGCATTGTGCTGCATTTTCAAAGGGGGTACAAAATGTAGTTAATAAAAAGTGTCATGATCAGGGCCAACCAGTCTGTAGGATTTGGTTTGAGTTAGACTTCACTTTGTATTCACAGAAGAACTGATGTTTTTTTTTAATACATCTTACTAATGCTGCCAGTTTTATGTTTTTACATAGATGTAAGTTATTTAAAACTCCGAGGGATAAAATGTCCTTATTATTACCTTGCAAGTTCAGCATTCTGAGGAATACCAGTGATTGGTAATTACTAAACTACTAAAAAGCTAGTAGCATGCATTTCATTAAGCAACAAATAGATGCAGAATGCATGATTCTGCTTAAATTATGCCACACTTTAATATAACTTAACATGCACAGCTGTGTCCCATTGTAACTCAAGTATTATTAAATAGTTATACATGTATGTGTTGTAAGATCAGAGAGAAAATGGTTTGTGGGAAATGCTAAAGGTACAATATATGCGCTTATAGCCCTGTTAGTAATTCAACAAGTGAATGCCTTTTCTGCATTTATTTCCAGCAGTGAATTCAGGAGCAGTCAGTACACCCATCAAACTGACCTAACATGTTCAGTTAACATAACAAACGTACATCAATACAGTAGACCTATTGAGTTTCAGCAATACCAATAAATAACACAAAATTTTCATTCCGGCGTGGTTTCAGCACCGTGGACAGCAACTACTAGATGTTCACCCTTGTAATGAGTTTTAGCACCATGGACAGCCACCACTAGAGCTTTACTGTTATATTGAATTTCAGAACTATGGACAGCAACCACCAAACGTGTTCTGGGTTATTTCAGTACCAAGGACAGCAACTATAAGACGTTGAAGCTTGTAAAGACTTTCAGCACCACGGACAGCAACCACCAAACGTGTTCTGGGTTATTTCAGCACCAAGGACAGCAGCTACTAGACGTTGACGCTTGTAAAGACTTTCAGCACCAGGGACAGCAACCACAAAACGTGTTCTGGGTTATTTCAGTACCAAGGACAGCAGCTACTAGACGTTGACGCTTGTAAAGACTTTCAGCACCACGGACAGCAACCACCAAACGCGTTCTGGGTTATTTCAGCACCAAGGACAGCAGCTACTAGACGTTGACGCTTGTAAAGACTTTCAGCACCACGAACAGCAACCACCAAACGTGTTCTGGGTTATTTCAGTACCAAGGACAGCAGCTACTAGACGTTGACGCTTGTAAAGACTTTCAGCACCAGGGACAGCAACCACAAAACGTGTTCTGGGTTATTTCAGCACCAAGGACAGCAGCTACTAGACGTTGACGCTTGTAAAGACTTTCAGCACCACGGACAGCAACCACCAAACGTGTTCTGGGTTATTTCAGTACCAAGGACAGCAGTTACTAGACGTTGACGCTTTCAGCACCACGGACGCCCACCACCAGGGTTTCACTTTGAGGTAGAGCAAAAGCACTCCACAAAGCTTCACCTATGATGGATTGTAAGATGAGAGAGTTTCTTAGAGAGTCGTTCTAAGTTTACAGTGAATACAGTCACGTTGTATTTTATACAAAGTACACAGCCTAAACATGGAAGTGTGACACATTCTATACAACTCAGCGCCTTCTCACTTTGTTGAGGTTTCATTCTTTACAAAATTTTTTACAGCATATTTGCTCATAAATCATTAAAGCTTTCCTCTTTTTTCCTGTATATTTAGTAACGGACACGTTCTACCCACAGCCTTGGTGTCAATATTTACCTATCAGCAGCGAAAAGTCACGACACCTCTTCATATCCTTACAAACCCTCAGTTCCCTCGCCTTCCGCTTCATACAGTCGGGTCCCACCCCTTACCGTCTGCCATGACCGTCCTCTACAATACGAGACTGTATTCTATGTACCTCCCCTTTCTCACCCTTAGTCTGTGCATCCCAGCCTTCCTTCCTAGATATCCATCCCACACCTCTCCATCCGCAAACAGCTCTTACGGTGGGAAAAGAGAGAGAGATAGAGTGAAAGAGAGAGAACAGAATAGTCTTAAACACGTCGGCATAAATCTCACACCCAGAGCTCCCTTTCTTCCTTTCCCTCCTGACGGACTTCATTACTTTATTTCTCTGCGCGCCAATGCCCAATACCACGCCGAAACGAAGGATTTTTTGAGCATGAAAAGGATTGCCAAATCATCCGCAATCCAACATCACGGACTGAGCCACCAGCATGAGCACTGGATACATATGCTCCAACAGAAGTTGTTGGTTAGAGAACTAACAAGTCTTGGACCACAAATACAGCTAAAAGGGGAGAGTCAGTTTTAGGTAAGTACGAGTTGGATCTCTAACAACGTAGCATGGAGGTGCATGCTACTGAGGTGGCTGGTGGTGTTCTTTCAGGATGGAGGCTTTTTTTTTTTTCTTTCTCACTATGAAGCTACCTTTTAAACAATCAGTGTGCAAGTCATTTCCACCTCCGCCCGGACTGAATGTCGACGAAGCGTTCCTAAACTACTAAAAATTATATCAGGCGTGTTATAATCGTATTAAGGCATCATCTCCTAACATTATGCAGATGACTTATTCTTTCGATTATGTGCACTGGACTGCTTTCTCTCTGCACGTTGTGAGAGAGCATCTTCCCGAGGTGACGCTGCAGACGTGCGGATATGAAAGGACATTAAACACCAGTAGAAACAATGATCTCAGAATTTTGGGTTCATACATTACACAGACCTCTCTCGGTTTCATTGAACGCCGTTACAGCGGCAACATTCGGAGTGAAGGTGGATTAGCAGGCCTGCAGAACACTGTGCAGTCGGCACCTGTATTTGTATTCAAGATCATTCCGTTTGCAGTCCAGTCGTGGTTTTTTACATCCACGTTGACAAGTTCATTCCGGAAACGGCAATAACTCGGTGTCATCGCGGCTTGGATATTAGATATGAAATGAGTTACAATCATGCTTCCTACATAAATATATATAATCTTCTAGATGTTATGGATGAATTACTGCCCGTAATGACTTCTATAAAAGCAGTCAAAGATACTTAACTGGGCCTATGTTTATGTGTACGTGATGATCTCTCTTGTACATGGCACCACCGAGGGCATGAGTGTGCGTGCATGAAAGCAAGTGCGTACGCGTGTGTGTGTGTGTGTGCGCGCGCTCATACGTGTGTGTGTTTCCAGTGAGGCAAAGTTGCCATTCCGTGTTCCCCCGAGTTGCTTTGATTGCTGTTCCTCTGACTAACTGCGAGGGGAGCTCCTGCTCTTTTACAGTAGGTGTCATTATGTGGCTAAAGGCAAGATAATTGTGTATGATACTGATACCAACTCTATGAAATTAGAGAAGCGGCTTGTGTTTGAAATTGGTCCGGAAGCGTTTATCTGCACTTCCATGACTGCCACTGCAATTTTCGTTTTGTTTGTCATTGTTTCTTTGTGGGACATGGGCCTAATTAGCTACGATCAAGTAAATTTTACACATATATGCACAGAAAAATGCACTTAAGGCTGCATGATTGCCAGGTTTGGAGTTGAATCTCATAAAAAATTGGCCATAATAATCAATGCTGTTAAGCTTAACCTTTAAAGAGCATGTGTCGAAAGTGCCTGTGTGACATATGAATATTCCTGCTTATTGAATTTTAAACTTCAGGGTAAACTTTAATTCTTGAAATGGATATACTGGTAAGATGTCAGTATATTGTACAATATTGTTGTGTCGCCTTCTCCACACGTGCGGTGCAGAAAATTGCACTAGCAGCCGAAATTGCAGAAGAAAAGCTGCCTTATTCAATATGCCTCTTTCAATCTGGTGGCCTTTTCAATGGCAAAACGCAGCAACATGTAATCATTTTCTGAGGGAAAGCATTCCACATCACATTGCCAAAATGAAAATGCCAGCAGTGGCTTAAAGCTATATTTCTGTCATGGCTTTAGATGACCCAGTGCTGATGATGCTTTCAAGGACCGAAAAGAGAGCATTCAACAGCAGAGGTCCTTTTACAGACATTGGCAGTTAATGATGAATTGTCTGAAAGGAATATGACTATCCTAAAAGCCAATGAAATAAAGACCCATAACTATAATTAGAAAGAATAGATGGTGGAATTTATGCAGCACCCTATGAATATAGTGGTGCTCCACCACCCTTGTGCATGGATAAGGATATTATTTATGAACAGACTTTGTGGTGGAGCGCAAACAGTACTAGTCTTGTACTGGCAGAACTTACTAGCTCTCTCTCTCTCTCTGTATTCTTGTATTGGCATTGCATTGTTTTTATGTGGGTGCTGGCTGCAGCTGTAGTGGCCAGAAGGCTGCCTCCCAAGAGGTCTAAAAAAATGTTTTTATCAGAAACAAACAACAGGGTCACATAATGACATGTGACAAAATCTCACAGAAATGCTGGCGAGCTTACAGTACTTTGAAAAGGCAGCTGAATCATTTGACCTCCACTAGGGGCTGTGTTTGACCTGAGTCCCATAAGACCATATGAGTATTACCATGCTCATAAAATATGATTTTAAAGAATTTAATTTTCAGCCTGAGGTTTATCAGTCACCTCTCCCTCAGCCCCTTGTACATTTAAGTAATTGTTTAAAAAAGGACTTATTGTGAGAGATGGAAACCATGGTTTTGTGAAGGTACATTTTGAAATTCATAGTTGGATTTAATTTAACTCATGATTTGCCCACGGTATGAACCCTTGGGGGAGCTCAAAGCGGGCTCCAAAAATCATCACAACAGAGCCAATTTATCATTATAAATTATTAAAACATTCAGTACACACAATTATTCATCTGAATACAGTTGTCTCTCTGTAGTCCCTCTGAATATTCTTCTTTTTTCCGCTCACATTGGGAGACCATGGTTTGAATGTTTGTTAGTGAACATTTTATGATACAATAAAAAATTAAATTGCACATGAGAAGTTAATGAGCAAACAGAAATGTATTATTTATTAGATAAATATATACTGTATGCACCTTTGTTGATTGCTGATGAACCTGAAAGCGATGCTACATAAAAATCATTCAATATTAACTAAATTTGCAGAAGTTAGTACTGGAAACATAGATTTGGCAATGTCTTCTAGGGCCTTGAGTGTCATTGGTCACAAAATTGCAATCACAATATCAGCTAATGATACTGGCATGGCTGGAATATTCAGGCTAGTGTGTACCATCAGTGGTTGTTGAATGTTTGTAACTGCCAACAAGTATTAAAAAAATCTTTTTTACTTATTACTTCTGAAGACCTCTGCTTTCTAATGTGTAAAATCAGGCCTTGCGTATTTGGATAGCACACCCACACTCTTCTGCACACTACGCATCTTGACCTAACATTTGGCACTGAAGTTGCTGGGGAGGAGACACTGGAGAGAAAAGTGAAGCTAAATTGAGCCTCTACAAACCTGACCCTTCAGTCATTAAGCACTGCCAGGGAGTTCAGTTATTACTCCCTTAAAATATGATAACTCTGACAACACAGTAATAACTACAGTAATTTATCTTGCCTGACACTACGCTGGTCTTTGCCCACTTGGTGTATTAGAATTTCTTTTGCCTTGTGTTACTGTAACTAAAAAGGGGAGAGGTGTTTTGATTTCCTGTGGTCTTGGACATCACAGAATAATGGAAGTCTGCACTGGCCAGCAACTGAACATAGAACCTTTAACTTAATTTGCCTCACTGTTGCCTCCCATGTTTTCTCTAGCAATATAATATGAGCTGTTTCAGTCTAGAAGATGTCACTGAGGTTTTTAAAAAAAACAAAATTCAATCTTTTCAATTGTAAAATATCTTAAGGCACCAATTTGTATGGAGATTAAATGCAGCTGTGACCAGGATTTGGTAATCGACAATGCTGTTGTGGAGATTTCTTTCCCACCTCTATTTGTTGGGTCATTTTGTGGGTAGTAATGGTATAAAATACAAAATGTGATGCTGTTAAGATGTATATTTTATCATGTTTGTCATATATGTATGTCAGAAATATCTAACTCGTGTCCAACATGTTTATATCCTGTTCATTTGTGGGAAAAAAAAATCCCTCTGGATGATTTGACATGATCATTGTTTTGACTTTAGTCCCACGGATCTCGTTCATTGTTGTTTGCGTCAATATTTCTATGGATCAAATGACAATATATTATGTGGGAAAACAAAATCCCTCTGGATGATTTGACATGATCATTGTTTTGACTTTAGTCCCACGGATCTCGTTCATTGTTGTTTGCTTGTTCAGAGAACTTCTTGAAGAATTTGTGGAGACAAAAACAGCTCCAGAAGAGACGACTAAATGTACATCCATTAAGCAAAAACTCTAGATAAATGAGCATTGTTCCAGTGTGTAAATGCTAAGCCACTGCTTTCTGTGTAAATATCCCACAGCCTCTTGCACTGGCCAATGGACATTGTAAATGCATTAAAACTTCATCACATGTCCAGCTCATCACTCTATATAGAGATTAAAGAAAACCTTTACCTTATTTTCCTAATTTTAGTCATTACATTCAGGATTTGCTCACCATAAAAACACATCCTTTCAACACAACAGTACCTACAGGGTCCACTCACACAGTGTAAATTATTTGCTTCTAAATTCATGCTTTCATAAGTTGGTGCATAAACCTCCACACTTCAGCGGTGCACATCCAACTGTTTGGTTATAGGCCAGTGTTTTTGTGGTACAGCATCCAGGCTTTAAAGGCAATACGAGCGCAATAACTTATTTAAAATTTTCATGGTCATGTTCAAGTGCACTAGTACTGCACATTTGCCCTGGCCCTTGTAATTTGTTTCATGAAAAATGATCATAGCAGCTTAAACTCTGAAGCTGTTATCATCATGCCTAAAACACACAAACTGTCACAAGGAAGTGAGTCAAAAATAAAAAAAAAGTGATGAATTCTATTAATTCTTTCACACGTACTCTTATAGTTTATAAACAAGCCTAAAATAATATTTATTTCTGTGAGTCAGCTAAGTGCCTGCCAGGATGAAAAGCCACATTTTAAGATGTGAATAATCATGGGAAGATGATCTTTTAGAAAAATCTTAATTAGTCATCTCACAGAGAAGGTTTTAATCTTTTCCAATCTTCCTTGTGCTGACTAGCAAGCGAGAAGCACTTTCTACTGAAACATTGTGGGTACACCCAACTATTCTTTAGGAATAGGAAAACATGCTAAAACATTTTGAATAGTCCTGTATTTATCATACGAAGCCTGGGTGGAGATGAGAAACTGCTATTTTGAGTACATACTGTATGTCCCAGTTTTGAAAAATTAAACAGTGGAGCAGTCATTGGAGAAGGAGATTAATAGGGTGACCCATGACCAATATGATGCTAGTGAGTCAGTGCGGTTTTAGCTAATGCCTGTGGCTCTCAGCATCAGTGATCTATGTGCAGCTCAAGGCAGCAATACAACAAATGGCCAATCAGATTTGAATATTGAGATTTGAGTACCAGATAAACACGATATTAATTTTTTTTTGTCTATTAGTGGCACATTGTGACTTCACTTCTAAACTAATTGTGAAATGAATAAGTATCACGACACTCATGTGCTGCAAACAGAGATTCTGTGACTTTACTTTTCGTTATCACAAAATGTATTTTGTGAGAGTACTGTCATTTAGATTATAAATCCTCATTCAGCCATGCTCCTCCTCGTATACACGTGATCTTATTTTACATGTCAAACTGAATGAGTGCCTGAGTCTCTTTTACTTAAAAGTCTTGAAAACAATCTTACCAACAGCAATCAAACAACAATCTTCTGTGCTGAAAATGTTACATTTATATATGATCATTTATAACTTGAACCAAGTGGTTTGGGTGGACCATACATGAATCCCTCTCAAACTGATTAACCAAGTTTTATTTGCATAAGTAGATACTGTCCTGTTGGATCAGTCTTGTAAAACCACTGACAATGAATGTGATCTAGATAAAACAGTACAAAATACTAATAGATATTTGATTCATATGTGAGTAGAACTGAACCAGCTCCATGTTTCTTCTAAAAATCTAACTATTTAAGCAAAATGGACATAATTTGAAGAAGATGCACTTGATTAGCGCACTATTATTTTTCCTCAACAACTTTAGTGCTGTAAAAGTCACAGTGCTTCTGACTCCAGAAGTAGCATATGAAATGATCTGACAAAGCAACTTCACAAAAGTTCCTGACCTTGCCTGTATCTGTACATGTGTGTCTCTTGGACTGCGAGTGTCTTTTGAATGGACGGGGCTGAATCTGCCACAACATGAGATTTATGAACATAGATTCACAAATATCAATCCTACATGCCCAAGTTGAGTGAATCATTAGTAGCCTACGTTTTGTATTGCAAGTATGTTAGCATTACTGCCAAAGCACTGCGTTCTGTTCCATATACCCTGAGGTAAATTGATTGACTAGAGAGCCATGCGTACTGTAGCTGTGATCATTCGACATCCCCTTCAGGGCTGTTGCTATGGTAACACTTATAGCCTTGTCATGTCTTCAGCCAGTGTTCTTGTGTTTAATTTCTACTTATCATTCATGCAATCATTATTTAATTTACTCAGTGAATGGACAATGAGGAAAAAAATATTCACTGAGCTTTATAATTTTTATTTTTATTTTTTTCTGATGTGGATTCGCTCTGGTTTTTCACGATTGCTTCTGTTTTAAAGGCATATTTACACCTGAAGGCTGTAATATTGTTCTGGACATTATTAAACACAAACTAAACTTGCCTCAGGATGAAGAATATGATTAGGAGGTTATAAATATAATATTATAATGCTTCCAGGCAGCCACATGTTGCTGTTATTGCTTGGCCTCTAAATACATTAGATTCTTTGGTTAATGTTTTAAATTCTGAGTTTCTTATGGTTAAAGTAAAACTTACTTTGTGCATGCATATAATAATTTGTAGCAAGAACCAAATTTTGTTTTTGTTATTTACTGGACATGTTGAAGTATGTCTTAAAAAAAAAAAAAAAAAAAAAAAAGACCATGTAGAGGACATCTGCCTGTGTTATAATACAGCTGATATGTACCTTGAAGTTATCAAAGCTGTATGTGCTTTGAAAGGGGTTAGTAAAATTATCGAATTATATGTGAACACAGGCTATGGTGTCCTGTAGTCTTTACTGATGTGTTTCCAGATCACCCAAGGTTAAAAACTGCTTAGTTATTTTTAAATTGACTGAACTTGGATTAAAATCTCCAAAAAGTAAAAGCTAAAACTGAACCCCACCAAATCCCCTATGCAATATCTATTGAAGATGAAATAGGCAGGCAGATGTTGACTGAAAACTAGTGAAGCAGATGTAACCGTGCACCTTGGACCAACTCTAATGAAGAAATCTACTGAAAAGCTACAGTTTACAATACTGATGACTACATTGTAAAATAGATAACTATAACAGTCAGTTTCATTCCCCAATAAAAGATCAATGCTTAATCATGAGACACTGCACAAAGCTTTCTCTGTGAAGTCTGTCTCGTTTGCATTTCCTAGCCAAGATATTATTTTCACCTATAGAGAATGCCAGCTGTGTTATTTAAAAAGTTTTTCTTTTTAAATCTTGGATTTAAAAGGTCAATCTGTAAACACTCATAGTCTGCAGGAAGATGGTAAGGTCAGCCGTCAGCATGGATTCTGAAAAAGAGAATCAAGCAATTCTTATTTAGAAGTACTTAATTAAATTGACAAAATGCTGAATAAAATTCATTTTTAAAATATATGGGACAGACTAGGGGCCTTAATGGCAAATTATGAAGACATGCTTGTCATTTTACTTATTTATTATCAATCATCTTCCTGAACAGTTTTATTTGTTCTCACCATGAAAAGTTCTTAACTCTTTAGTCAAAGTGTGCTTTTTATATTCCCCAGATCCATTACACAGCTTTTCGCATTATGTAAAATTGCTAGCAATGAGGAGGGTCAGTACAAAAATAGCTTGGTGTATTTAATCCAAAGTTAAAATGCCATTGTAAGTACTTTTAGGCCAGTTACAAGAGCTAGTTTTTAAATCAAGTAAAAATTGCATCAGTTTACATTTAAAATATTTTATGAAGCTCTACAATTTCAGATTAGTCAACTACAGCATTTTGCTAACATATATTAGACGAACACTGGAACAATTAAAAGTTCAGAAGAGATACAGTCATAGTCTGGTTCTAGACGTCTAAATCAACTCCACATCTCTGATTTGCTCAGCCATTCATATGTACTGGTTACAAAAGTAAACACTCCTAAACTGACATGTTTCTTGGCTTGTCATGGAACATGCCCAGGAACAGCTGGTGTGCTGTAGCTTCTGTGATGTAGCTGGGGTGGATAGGTCACTCACCACTGATCAGTTACAAAACAAAACAATGCCCCTTGCAACCAGAAATTGGCTTGAATGAACACAATGACAGGCAGAACCCATGAAGAGAAAATAGATGGTAGTTCAGTTTGATTATCAGGCCACTACAAATGCATGCTGTATGGCCCATTTTTTTAGGCTTGGATTTTCTCAGCTACACCATCCAAGATGAAGCTTTCTGGCACATATACTGTATCACATATTAACCTCATTATTTCATAGGTAGACTGAGGTCCAGAGTCCCATCATCACCTGGTTCCTTGCCGACTCATCTAAACATTCAAATTTTCCTTTATGACGGGATGGACCAAAAATGTCTCACTGCAGCAGAGGCTTTCATGCACTGTCAGACTCCATTCACATCTACTTTGCTTTCAATCAAGGCTGCTGGGATTACTAATAAACAATGGCTGTGGGTTGCCACCTGGCAACCTATCACAATTGCCTGATGAAGTGAAGAGACCCAGCCAGCTGGCCATTCTTTGCCACTGGTGCCAGCCCCTGTCCCTTACACTGCACATGTCTAGTGTTCAGTAGAGGAAAATGTTTGGGCTATTGTGTGTCTATCATCCTCTGCAGGTTATAACCCTGGCAGGGGCTGGAGGCAGGACTTGTGCTGTATGTTTCTAATGACAGCTTACATGTGTTAGTCAGAGTGTAGTACGGTATAGTATGACTGCGGTGTGAGTTGGTCCCATTGTGTTCTGACTGCAGCTGCCTTATGTGAGTTCCACTTCATGCAGGAGATGATTGGAGACTGCAAAAGCTCCAAGTCAGTCAATTGGCCCTGAATTGCCGGAACTTAACTGCAATATCAGCAGTGCAAAAAAGTGTCTGGCGTGGTCAATTTGTTTTTTCTTGGCTTAACTTGCTCAGCCCCTCACACTGACATCAGGGCCAGGTGGTATGGGAGGAAGTGGAAGTAGAGGAGGCAGTGTACTTGATTTATCAGTAATTATGGAGTGCTATTTTCTCCATCTCCCATCTATGTCTGCCCTGGGAAGCAGTAGCCATTCTTTAATCTTGACACCCGGTGATCATGTAACACAAGGAAGTGCCTATTAGAAGTGGAGAGGAATTGGAAAGGGGTTTTCCTGATCCTCTTTTAGGGGAGTTGGGAAGGCAGAGATGGGGGGAGTATGGGGATACATGAGAAACAGGAAAAGAAGAATGGGGTTGGCAAGACAGGGAGGTTGAGGTAGTGAGGACAATTGTGCAACTGGTTTTCTCGAGAGGTTTTGGACCTACAGTAAGTGGGGTTAAGGGAAAACTTTTCTTCTATTAAAAAAGGACTTGCCAAAGGACATGAACTAATTTGATTTCTAGATGAACTGAAACAACTGTAATAGTGTAAAATACAGTTGTAAAGCAGTGCAGGTTTTTATGCTGCACCATCTGGGCTTTCTTTTCACTGAGTCAAACACAATCAAGAAAATGTCAAGTTTAATTATATCATGTGATGATTGTGTCTGAGATAACATATATTAGCTGATGGAGCTGAGGCTGAAGGAAGGCCACATGTTGTGTTCCAGTATAGTTAATGTTCCTGGAAAAACCAGCCAGAGGGCGTCGATTATGAAAGTAGACAACCGAAGTCCCACCCTTTCCTTCTGACCCTTTTCAATAAACAATAATCACCTGTCTAGCAGACATACATCCACCATGGCATCACTTTCCAGCCCCTTATTCTTATTCTCAATTGACGCCATCGTTCAAAAGTCACATGCCATGTTAATTCTGGTTTTACTTCTTGCAGCGTCCGACTTCTTTTTTGTTCTAACTTTCCCAAATGTGGTTTTGGTTTGCAACCAAAAGCTGCTGTGGGTACCTTCTCAGCCATAGCTCGCCAGCTTTAGCTATAATAACAGAGCGGTAACATTTCTGCCTTCCTAGCCTCATGGGAGACTTTTGGCTCATGCAATGAGTGTAATTGCAGAGTACACACAAGTAAAACGTTATGTTGACAGGCAGGTAGGCCATCCAATGGTTTTGCTCGGACTGAGTAAAATTACTGGTCAGTTTGATTAATGATGAAATCATTTCAAAGGGTGACACAACAGACACTATGTCTCTTAACATGAATAATTTGTTTTCTCAACTGAGTGCAGGGCCACCAGCACTGTTAAACTGGCACCTCACTCCATTAACAGTCCTCTCCTCATTTTGAAGTAACATAAAATCACCAAGTGCCAGGATTATTTTCATCAATCCTACAGTACATGTTGTTCTTTACACAGAGAAGACACACACAGACACAGCTTAAATGTTTGAACTAGGAGTAAAGAATCACAAATCAGCCCACAGTGTGCCTATTTGTTACACTGAAATGCTATTTTAGAAGAAATAAACCCTACAAAATCTGACAAGCATGCCTGAGCCAGACAAGGAACTGATTTGTGTTTCAGTCAGGCTTGTGTTTGAATCAAACTGCTGACAGTGTGCTGAATGGAAGAAGCACTGTAAATACAGAAGCATCTTATATGATGTAATCACCACTATATACTGTGACTAACTGTGACCATGTCCTGCTATGTTTAATTCCCAACAAATGAATTATGGATGTGAGGCTAGAGTGATGGGCATTATGCATACTGTGATGTGAACATTACATCATGCGACGCTTGCTAGAGATTTGTAGTGGAGAAATATGTTTTGCCACATGGTTGCCTGATGGTAAGCATTGTTGCATCACAGTAAGAAAATGTTGGTTTTGAATCTTGCCCATGGTCTTCTTTGTCGTTTCAGTGTTCTGTGTGTTTGCATTTTTTTTTTTCTCCTTGTCCATATGCCTGTTTCCTCTGATTCTGAATAGGTCTTATGAAAGGTCTTAGCAATGCCCTGGACCAAGGAGTTGTCCTTAGTGTTGGTTCATCGATCCTGTATCACTGCACTCAATCACAAAAGCACATATGCAATGTGACCCATGTTTTACAAACAGAAAAACACTGATGGTCTCTTCTGGGACAAGGATTAATACACATTTGCATATGTACACACGTTTGCAAACACACACTTGTGCCATCCCCAAAGACCTCTCCTCTTCTTTGCTGATGGAGCTAGAGTTGTTAGTTTTAATGATGGAAAGGCCAGTCCAGGTGAAGCTAACCTGAGCAGTATCCTCTATGGTGTTTTTGCACACTCAGCACACCCACATGACACCAATGTAGGGCAAAGCAGCATATTCAAGTCACAGTGGTGAGCAGAAAAAAATGCTAATGTAAGTAGCCTCTGGCTAGATAACATCCTGGCTACGTTCAAAGAACAGTACCTCTGAAAACGGATCACATTCAAAATAGAAGTGGACAGTGACATCAGATTATATTCTTTTAATGTATTTTTGACCTTAGGAGAGACTCCATAAAATGTGCTTGTACTTTGATGCTCTGTTTCAATGTTCTTTTGTTCAAACAGCTCATCAGACAAGTCTTATCAACTCTGTAATTGAGCTTAGCAAACGCTTAATGAGGAAGACTGCTTCATTTTTAATTCTTTCACCTTTAGGCTACTTTTTCATTCATTACTTTTTCCAAGCCACGCCTCTTGGCTGTCTTCTTTTCTTTCCCACCACCCTGAAATATCCCATGAGTTTAAAATTCAAGAGGCAAACTCCTCTTAGTTCATCATCCAGTCTAGTAAGCCTTAAATTCACTCCTCTCTTAACCACATGGGATCTAATCACAAATCAGTATGCTCTTTATTAACCCATTCAACTGCTTCTGAGACTCATTACTTTCCAGGGACTTCAGCGGCCTTTTTGTCACTGACAAAAACAATTTTGCCACCCTTATCAAGAATTGTACAAAGACACACAGCGCACACACGCACACAACAAGCTAAAACAATGATTCCACCAAGCCTAGTCACCAAAGAGGAAATAGATTACCAAGGGTTATTTCCAGACCAAATAGAGATACCTCTCCCAGTGGGAGCCTCACTTAGGCATAATGCCTCTAAACAACATAACATTACTTTGAACTCAAATGGAAGTTTTCTCTACATTTCTGATCCTGATCACCCCATGCCTACTTAGGAGAATGTTGACACACACAGTGTATTTTAAAATATTTACATACATTTAGGTAACAGTCCAGAAAATCACTCTGGATTCCACCCACTAAAATCTGCCACCTTAAGTTTGGTTCTTGTGGAAGAGTTTAGAGAACTGTGTAACTGACAGTTGGAGGACTGTTCTGTACATTTGGTTTAAGCCTGTCATTCCTGACGCTATCGCTGGATGTGAAAATCCAGGAAATGTTCAACTTTCAGTACTTTAATTCAGTTGATGTTTGAACAGCACAGTAAGTGCTTTATACCCCAGGGAAAGCTAAGATTATCTATAAAATCAACTCATTAAAATTTAAACGGCAAAGAGGTATTTTGCTGTCTTTACCGGAATACAAACAGTTGAGGAAGGCCTCATAAAGTCAGTCCTGTTCTTCTGTGACTCATAGATAAATTTTGGGGAAAAAATTTGGTTTATAAACTATAAAGCAGGTAAAGGTAAGTTATTGATTATTGTTTTGAGGTTTTACAGTATATGGTGCTTATAAGCACAGGTGATTTGAATCTCTGTACCTGGCTTATGGCTCAGTTCAGTACCCTCTTAGAAAGGAAGGAGGGCTAAGAAATGCTGGAGCATGAGAAATAAAAATGCTAGCCTTGTGGCAAAAGCTTTGAGCTACAGCATAAAAAGAGGACAGCTTAGGGGAGGAATACTGCGACTGTGGAAAAATTTCAAAGGGAAGAGGTCAGGAGCACTCTATTTTCAATCTTAACATGGGGAATGGGTACAGGTTGGCTGCTATAACCCATATCAAGGGCACATTTTTGCAAACGATAACCTCCCACGAAGAGGAGACCAAGTATGGTGCAGAAACGAAAGAGCTTTTCTCAGCAAAAACTCACAATCCTTTTACTCATATCAGGCCTGGAAATGTCTGCTCAGGATACTTTTGCGCATGTGGATCTGTACACTGTACATTATGCCTGTGTGCACACAGTATACCCTTTTCACTATGCCTCTCCTCTAAGATACAATGAAGCCACCTCTAGTGGAACTACTCTGTCAAAATCAGCAGAAGTCATGACATGACAGCATTTACTACCTGAGTTGTAAAAAAAAAGTGATTAAAAAAAAAAGTGACCTCCACAGTTACACTGACATGTACAGTATCTTTCAGATGTACTGTATTGACTAATTGTATTTGTATCTGCAAGTAGACAGTGACAAACTGTCTAAATACATCCAAATGAGCTATTACCATCCATTTGTGACTTATTTGTCATTGTCCTTGGAACTGCAGGGTAATCACTAAAAATGCTCTAAGGGCTACATGGCAGATGCATCCAATTAATCTTGAGGCCACAAGCAAATAATACAGCCCATCCTTTAAAGAGTCCATATATATGGTATTACAAAGTGACTAAAGTGTAAATGTCATACTTTAGGCTAATAGATGGCACTAAATTGTAATTGTCACAGAGAATGATCATTCTAACTGTGAGGAAGACGGAGCCTGGCACTGAACAAAACATTCTTAGAATACTGATATTCACGCACAGTACTGACATGAAGCATACGTAATATGGAGCAGTTTAGCATTGCAATGCTTAATCTGCAGGGAATTGAGAGAGGAGCATCTTTTTTTTTGTATTTTCACCATCTGCTCTGTTTCAGCAGGTTTTGCTGATTTATGAAACACTGAGTGTGTGCTTAGTCCTAAGCTTTCCTTCCTTTTCACAATTTTATGGCTTTGAATTAAAAACAATAGGAGCGTTGGACACCGCCTTAACAGTCTTAACACACCATTCCTTCTTTTGCTGAAGAGCAAGACAGTTGGTCAGTTACTGTAGGAAACTCCGTAACAAAAATAACCCATTGCAGCTGGACAACACCTCTCTCTACATAGTGCCAGGAGTCAGTCCCTTGAGAGGGCAGCAGCTGTTAACCCACCCCCTCTTCACCCAAAGGTTGGGTAAGGCAGCATTAAAATTAGGAAATGTGCTGGCAAAACATTTTCCTTCATCTTTTTTTTTTTTGTCTCCAGACATTTTCCTGTGAAATATAAACATCTAGAAGTAGAAATAGCTCAAGTACGATGTTTGTTAGGAGTGTAAGTGGGGAGAGATGAGTTTGAGTGAAACACATTGTTCTCTTCAAGCCTCATCTTGTGCGAGTGCTGATAAAATCCAGGATGAGAAAATGTGTAACATTTCTTTTCGCTACCAAAGTCCTGTACCTCGGATACTGAAATAGGATGAGCAAATCAAGCCCTCACCCTGATAAGGTGATACGTTCCTCAAGTCTTTCTAAAATAAATTGTAGCTCTGCATGCACTGGCACTGATAGCAAGATTTGAAAGAAAAAATATTACACACACAAGCAGTTGTGACAGATTAATCATAGAAATAAACAGGAAAAGAGGAAAGAAGACCTGACAATATATATATATATTAACAAGGCCTGAAGTGAGTTCTTCTGCAGGTTCCTTAAATACATGTTGTGGTTAATTTTTATTTATTTGTTTTTTACTGAATGCAGCACAGAAAAATAAATGTATGCACCTTAGCTGCATTTATCTTAGAGATGTTTGCTTTACAGTATATGGACTCTTGAAGAGATAAATGTATAATGGCTCCCTCTTTTTCTCTCTGTTCATCATTTTCTTTGGTCTAGACTAGCTGCCCTTTTTGGGTCTAGTGAGTGGAAACCATACAGTGGATCATATCACTTGACATTTACATGCATAAGAGGGAGGAGCTAGTGCAAACATGTGAACAGAATCATTTGCATCCAGCTGGCAACTCCTATTTAGCCTCTGATTCATGTCAAGGGCTCTGCTGGGTGCATTCTGAGTGTGAGCAGCTCAGAAAATGAAATTTGCTCTGGCAGTTTTCCCTTTAATCTTATGTTGTTCTAGTGAAACGTTGTAATAAGAGATTGCAGCATTTTGCCTCATTTTATTTGCATGTATAACCTGTGGAAAGTACGGTGAGAGACAACTTATTCAAATCAAAGATCCATTGAGATAAATCGAAGGAAAGCAGTCGGTGGTTTCCCATCAATAAAACCACAGAGTAATTAGAGAAAGCACTTGAAAGCCAATTTGTGAGTTGACAAATGATCAATCTTCATCTGTAACACAGCCGTAATAGCGTACAGCAGCAGTGGTGGATGTGGTGACAAATGGCGTGTCTGTTCTAGGTAGTATCTCATTCTCTTTGGTGAAAGACTCTGATGCCAGCTAAAAAGGTAGAATCCTTCTGTTTTTCCTATCAGCTCAAAACACCTTCTCCTGAAATGAGATGAACATTTGAGCAAATCACTGCTGTGCTCTTTTCACTTAATGTGTTTAAGTGACATGTTATTGATAATCAATGCAGCTCTCCTATTCACAGTAATGAATAGGTGAGTTCTGTTTTTTAAAATAACAAATTGAAGGGGAAAAATATTCCTGGAAAAAAAAGATTTTCTTGCTACTGAATTTCTCAAGAAGCAAATTAATTAAATTTTTATTTAATTGCTCTTGAGTTACACAATGTGCTTTATTTATTTGAGTCCCATGAAAAACCTTATTCTGTATCTTACTGTATACCATCCCCAGTGGTTGATCTCCTGTTTACTCTGAAATCTTCTTAATTATTTTGCTTTATGGCAAAGACAGTGCTTGTTTAGAACCGTCTCATAAACCGCCTCTGCATTGGTGTTGTTTAGCTGGGCAGTTATCAAATAAACCTCACAGCACACTCCTCACACCACTTCACATGACAGATGTAGCCGACTTTCTTCCGCTGCTCCTTTACCCGGCTCACATTGATCCTTCCCCTCCCAGAATAGATTTGGACACAATAATTCAGCAGCCAGGTAAATTGGAATAACTCTGACCATTAGTGAATTAGTTTGCTCTTTAATCAGCCATTGATCCCTGAGCTGAGCTGATTGGTTGCTGACCAGCCAGAGAATTTAATTATCAAACAGAGTGTTGCTTGCTCAGCCATGTTTTCTGAAGGTCAGGGTGCCACTGCAGTCTTTTTGAAAGAAACGACAGGGCCAAGGCTAGAGATTGGAGGGGTGGGGAATGGGGGGAATCCAGTACAAATGAAGTTAGCCAGGGCCAGCCCTCCCATTCCTCTGCTGCTTCTCAGCAATTGCAAGTGGCAGACCATTACCACGCCTTTTCAGACATGGCTGTGAGCTGTGCAATAATAATTCTCAGACTTCAGTTTGGCATATTTAGATGCATCTCTGCTCTCTATCCTCATTCTGTCATTCCCCTGCATCAGTTTCACATGCCCTTTGGTCCCACTGAGGTCTTGTTAGTATGGACTACGTAAATTAAAATAGCCCAGAGGAGTATAAAAATTCATCTTTAGGTTGCCAGCAATTCATACACGTCTTACGTCAAAGGTTTTGGTTCACTACACACATTATTCCTGTATCACTGGGAATCAATCTGCTCTGCGGCAGTCATGCTGATAGCAATTCAGGATAAAACTCCATCTGCTTATATCCATTCAGTCCCATCAACAAATAGTGTAGTGAAAAAAATTGTATTACATTTTGGTGGTCAAGTGTCATGCGTAAGCAATGGTTAGATGGATAATGCAGAAATACAGTACATCTGCTGTAATTCCCTCAAGTCTACCTGTCTCCCTGCAAAAGGCTTCATTCTACCCTGAAAGCTTGCCTCCTTGGGATTTAGAATACAAATAAGGAGAACAAGCCTCCTCATTCTTATGAACTTTATAGAATAAAGAGGGACACTTAGGGCCCTACACAGGGGAGAGAGGAATTGATTGGCAAAGCTAGTGACGGGACCAGAATGGAAATTGAATCCCCCTGAATGAACCAGAATGGAGGGGGAGTTGTGGCATGAATAAGGCTGTTTAAAAAGAGGATGGAGTAAACAAGCCTCCCTTGTCCTGGCTTGCGATTTTCCGAAGCAGACATCCTCCCCTTTTACCTTGCTTATTCAAGGGTAAATGTGACCCACTCCTTATCTCTTCCCTCTCTGTTTCACTAATAAACTCTGCAAATAACAGAAAATAAAGCATGTTTTTGACATAGGACCATGAAAATTTGTGAGATGCATGTGAGATTTGAGTTATGATTTGATGCAGCAACAAGACCCAAATACATCAGGATGAAAAGAGAGTTTGAAAAATTATGTTGTCATGAGGTTAATGGAGTGGAGAGTCCACAATATTTGGTGCATTATTTCTATTGCAGAGTAATCAAACACACACTCTTGAAGTATAAAAAAAAGTGTTGTTTTTTTAGCACTAACACAAAAGAAGGGGATTGATTGGACCATCCTTGCAAACATACTCTTGGTTTTGTCAATACATTAAGTATTAAGTGCATAAGCTTTTGGTGAATGACACAGTGATTATATATACACAGTGCATATATTTATATATATACAGTGCA
>NW_018127929.1:1211998-1218198 GCF_001952655.1 Monopterus albus
CTCTTTCCATCACAGTGAGGTCACCCCTCTCAAGGAAGCCATTTGCAGTAGCATCCTTTCAATACCACAGCACTCTGCTTTCTACAGTATAACCTACTTTGACCTTGACATACACTGTAGGTGTGACACTGGCTAGTGTGGATCTTCATGTGCATCTGAGCGATTGGCTATATTGTTTTCCAAACATGCCCAAAACCCACCCATTCATCCATTTATATCCACTTATCCAAGATCAGGTCATAGTGGCAACAGGTTCAGCAAGGTAGCCCAGATGTCCTACTCTCCGGCAACGTTTTCCTGCGCCTCTGGTGGGATTCCGAGGCGTTCCCAGGCCAGATGACATAAATAATCTCTCCAACATGTTCTGGGTCTACCCCAGGGTCTCCAACCAGTTGGATATGCCTGGAAAACGTCCAAAGCAAGGCACCTTGGAGGCACCCTGATCAGATGCTCGATCCGCTGCTTCATTTGGTGCAAAGAAGCAGCTGTTCTACTCCAAGCCCCTTCCAGATGCCCGAACTCCACCCACTATCTCTATGGCTAAGCCCAGCCACCCTGCAAAGGAAACTAATTTCAGCCACTCGTATTCACAATATAATTCTTTCGGTCACTACCCACAGCTTGCGACCATAGGTGAGGGTTGGAGTATAGACTGACTGGTTAATTGAGAGCTTTGTCTTTTGGCTCAGCATCTTCTTCTTCACCTTGATGGTCTAGTACAATGTCCACATTACTGCTGATGCTGCCCCCTATCCACCTGTCAATCTCACGTTCAATCTCAAACAAGACCCTGAGATACTTGAACTCCTTCACTTTGGGGCAGCAACTAACTCCCAACTCAAAAGGAGCAGTCCACCATTTTCTGGCAGAGCACCATGGCCTCAGACTTGGAGCTGCTAATAAGTTTGACTCATTCAACACTACATGTAGACTGTGGTCTGATTCTCAGGCATACAGCTCAAGGTACAGTGTATTCAAAGTTCTAATTTTGGCAGCAGGATTTGCTCGATATTTTTGGAGACATTTCACCTCTCAGTGTAGAAGTTTCTTCATTTCTCATTGGTGGGAAATCCATTGTACGGAGTCATTAGCTTTGTAGTTTCTCACCTTAAATATATTGTGGGTTTTTGGAATAGTGCCCCCACATCCCCACATTTACTCCCAAAGCATCAACAGTGAGACCATTTGGGGATTTGGTGGAACTATGACTTTATCTTAAAGTGCCAACTTCCATCCTTGTAAACCTTTTGCACTTTGAGCTGGGTTTGCATATGCAGTCACATCCTCTGTATCCTCAGTCAGCGACTGGCTATAGTGGATGGCCCCCTTCCAGTTGTTAAATTGTCCCTGCGGTTCCCTGCCAAATTATTTGGCTCTCCTTGTGATGGCATTGAATTGTTTTCTAAATTGGACAACAGTTCTTATAGGACCTGGGCAACTGTTATTAACCAAATACGTTATCTCTTCCCAGGCTAATGTAACATCATCTACCCTCTCTGGCTTGTTTACAAGGTTGCATATTGGTCTTGGTGAGTCAGCACTTCTTGCACCTGAACAAAAAGTATATTCTTGAGAAGAACTTTTTTGTGTGTGGTGAATACTCCTGACTATTCTCTACTGTAGCTTCCATATTTAAATAGAAAGAGCAGCCAGGTGTAGAGTCTGCATCTTTTAAAGGAAAGAATAACAGTGTATCTGATTCCTAACCCCCGCCTGATTTCCAGCTGTGCAGCTGGTGCACTGCACAACATGGCTCCAACCTCCAAAATACCAAAAGTCCATCACCCTACCACACATGGACAATGTTTTGCACCAGTGTGCCGTGATTTAGTAAAGTGGGACCCCAGATATAGATGTGGTCATGCAGAACAATTTCTATCAATCTAACAACATTTCCAACATCATTTGTCATTATATAATCTTTTATTCATCATAATAATTCTCACTATCAAGACAAATGAGATCTTTTTGTGCTAAGGAAAGAGTTCACATAATGAAAAGGTGGCCACATAGATCATGACAAATCATAAGCGATACATACTGATTCAGATTGGTCCAGTAGTCCTGCCTATCAGCTTTTTATATCTTGCAATGTTCCAGGGGGAAAAACATTCAGAAAAAAATGTCATGAGATGCAGAGAGCACATCTTACTTTGTGAAACTTGGTTTATAGAAAGAAGCACTAAGGTTCCACTCTCATCATGTGGCCACATTAATGTAAATGAATTAATTGCATTAGGTTCTGGGGATTTAGACAACAGTGATTCTTTAGGTGGTAAGCCTCCAGGTCAAGTGCAGAACTGATTTTCATGGTAGTGGAGCAATCAAGAGCATATCAGAATCAGAATCAGTTTATTGGCCAGGTGTGTTGGACACACGAGAAATTTGACTCAGGTACATCGGCTCTCAATGTGCAAACAGTAAATCAGCATAAGGCTGTGTAATATAACAAAATAGCAGTATTAACATCAACAACCAGTGCAAGCAATGCAGAAAAAGCAGTATAAATAGACAGTAAACAATGCAGACAACAAGGGAATGTTCATTGAAATGAGATAATTAGGGATAAAAATAGAGTACTTAAAACAGAGTACTAGAGACCTGTACGAGTCTGTATAATCTGTACAATGTAAATTTACAGGTATTGCACTGAGGGTTATTACTTACTACCCTTAGGGTTAAGTTCACTATGTAATTGTAAGGCAAGGAAATCAGTTAGCAATTAATATAACAACACACACACACATCTATCTATAAATACTGACTTAGTAATTAATTTGGATAGTAAAAAGTATTGTCCACTTTTACACCACAGTCCCAGCTGACTGTGAAAGGATTTCATCATATTACAAAAAAACATTGCTGCTATTTACTAATAAGCTTTCCCAAACAAACTGTGAATCCTGACCCTGGATTAACTAATTCCTCTGTGCCAAAGACCTCCACTGTTGTCCAAAAGCTACTAAACATGCAGCAGTGAGCCACAACACTGCACTTGGTGACATGCTTGTTTTTCATGAAGTGTGTGTGGTACATACTGTACTTTCAAAATGTCAGTATTAAGTGCTTATATGAATAATACAATTTACCTGCATACACGCATAATAATGTCCTAATGTACATGTGCCAGTAAGCCACATTTACATCCAGTGCTTACATTTTGAGTAAATGTACTCAAGTTTATACTTGCTAAGAATAAGGAGTGTGTTCTGTTGCTCTTGTCCTCCTAAATGGCATCTTAATATTGGTATATTGTGCATGAAGTACACTAATTGCAGCTTGTGGCTATTAAAAAATATTTTCAGTGACTACTGTATAAACATTCAAGAAAGACACGCCCTATTTTTGTACAAACTCTCACCGTATCATTATCAGTCCCCTGCATTAACATCGCCCTTCTCTGTCACATTATGTATTGTTTAATGTTGACAGCTAAGCTCAAATTGATCTAACATAATTAGTTTAAAACAGGTCTGTTAAGTACACTGTCATAATTTTTTACTGCCACTGAGTATCTGGGTTTGTGGGGGAAGACATGTTTTCTGTCAGTGCAATTATAGCTGAATTGTGTTCTTAGTTGAAATTTCATTACAATCAATTTTAAGAACTGATTACACTTCAAATATGTATAATTGTAGTTAGCAATATGAGTAGAGATATTCAAATTATGCCAGATTGTTCCTTATCCTTTAACCAGTACATGAAGCAGTATTTAAATAATAAAATACTGAATTAATTTTAGGCATCATTGGAAACTGACATAATAATTTTAAACAAGAACTCCCTTTAAGTATGCCACTGATTATTTTAACTTTCACAATCAAGTAGTTCATCATCTATTTAACAGGAAAAGATTATGCCAATTAAATTTTCTCTGCTCTTTTATGACGTGTTATTGTCTAATAAACCATGAAAAAGGGAAAGAATTTTTACACAGTGTAGCACTTGATAACTCAAAGTGCTTCACAGCCAGGGGCCAAAGTTCTTAAATAAAATTACTGATGAAAATCATTTCTTTATCAGTAAATAAGAGACACAATTTCACTGCAAAGTTGATAATAATGTTCATAGTCATTTTATTGTACTGTTTGAAATGATATATTTTTCCAAGATGTGCTGATTTTCTTTTTCTGCAACTGAAAATAAATAGGAAGTTATGTGTATTTAACCTGTTTAGCATATTATTACATTCTTAGCATGACATCATGTAATTTGCCCACTCCAGGCAGGGTAAAGTTCCTACAGACTGCTACTTAGCTGATCTGTGTGTCCATTTCTTTGTTTTTTTTAATGCATTGTCTCTAAAATATTTATAAAACACAGGGTCACGTTTAGTGTTATAGCCCCACTGTGTAGTTCTAAGGGTTGTAATACAATTTGTATTAACCGTCTCAAGCATCTTTAGTGGAACCAAAGTGGCATCTTATTTTGTGTTTGATGAAAAAGGCAACATTTTGTACCCCATTGTTTTTAACAATTCATGAAGATGAAAGTCAATAACTGAAAGTTTCCCTGAGCAGTAATTGACACCACTGGGTAAAGGGAGATGGTGTTCTTCCATATTGGTGGCTGGATGTCATAACATATCATAAAGCAGCCTTCTAACCTTGTCAGAACTTATCATGACACCAATTAGTTAAAAAATAAAATAAAATAAAATAGACAGCCACACAGCTGAGGATGTACTTCATGCTCATCTGCAAAAGGGTAGCAGTCCTTGTGTGGAGAGGCACAATCTGTGCAACTTTCTAAAAACTCCAGGGAGGCATGAAGTGTGAACAATTTGAGAAAGAGCAGAAAATAAATACACATCATGTCAGAGTAAAGTGACAATGACAAAGGCACTATCTTATTTGTTCAGTACAACACAATTAACCTAACTCTATGACAGCCTCTTGTACTGCTAAAATAGACCTTGTCATGTAACAGCTCCCTTCTTTTTTCTGTCTCCCTCCCTGCTTCCCTCTTCTTTTCTGTCCTATCAGGTCTCCACACAATGGAGCGAGAATGAACAGAGAGCGGCTTAAAAAAAAGCATGAACTGGAGGTTTATTGAGGTCATCTGCTTCCTGTTTATATGGGACCATATAACAGTTCAGTCTTCCCGCCAGGACCCGTTGTCCACTGAGCAACATGTCACCAAACAATATGACTGGCTCATCTCTGACCGCGGACCTTTCCACCACTCTCGAAGCTATCTGTCCTTTGTGGAAAGATTCCGGCAAGGATTTACGACCAGATATAAAATTTATAGGTGAGTTCACTTTCAGTCTGTGTACTGATGCCACACAGGCTTTTAAGAGAATCTCTGTTTTAATGGTTTTCCTATTTGAGATTTTAGCTGCAAAAAGCTGCCCAATATACATTTTTAACCTACTAAATGGGTATTTTTTATATTTACTTGTGGCCAATCTCAGCACCATGAACTTCTTTTTCTTATATATCAATGAAGTATTCTACTAGGATTCCCACTCTCTTTCCTTCTGCTTTGTTGACGTCCAAGTCTTTTGTACCTCACCGCCATCAGTAATAGGCACTGTGCTTGCCGTTACTTCTAAAGAAAGTATTGTTAGGTGCTGTGCACAATTTGAAGTCTGTACCAATTTGCACAGATAAAGGGGAACTTCCAAAAATTGACTAGCAAGAGAAAGATTTCCTGTGCTTTATTCTTTTGTATGGCTCAAGCTCCAGAAAGGTCAGATCCTACATTCCCCTTAATGCAATTTGATTGTGCTTTTCATTACACCGTCCCTGCCTAGAGTACACACGTCTTCAAACTGCAGTATTCACCCTTAGCTTGTAACACAACTTTCTGCTATAAATTAGAAGGCTCCAGTCCCAAACCAATTAACCCATATGACATTGCCATGGTTATATTTTACAGTTATACAATTATTTTTTACAGGTAAATGGATCATGATGTGTTATATTACTGGAGTTTCACTCAATGTGGACACTCCTGACCTTTGTAGCTATCAATTAACCCAATACATTGCACATTCTTTGGCATGTAGCATGACACATGAATAAGTGTGTAAATGATTCACTACCAAAAATGAAAGGATTTAGGGTCTAAAGGGTGTCAAGTCACATTAAATTATAAGGGATTAATTATATTTGCCCATCATTCATTTGTACTTCATTACTGTCAAATTTCATACATACCAATATACATACTAACCACTTCATATTTTATTAGTT
>NW_018127929.1:1218287-1225203 GCF_001952655.1 Monopterus albus
TCCTGCTGACCTCACCCAGATCCACTGGTTCCTGTCGGCGCTAAAATATTATCTTTATTCTGTACAGGTGACCAAATAATACAGTTTGACATTCACTATTTGTTCCAGTGGTTTAGAATATATGTTCCACTTTATATTTTGCTTTGCATCAGACACTTTCTTATAGTTTCCATACAGAGGTAGAGAAATTATATGACTAGAAACTTTCTTTCTCAGAATGATATGCTCAGACTTTCTTGCATCCCTCTGCTAAGTTAAACTGAGACAATGCAAGAGAGTCATTTGCCACCTTTCTTTGGCAGTTCTTTCACAGAGTTTGTTCTCTCCCGATCCTCCATCTCTCTTGGTAACTTGCCGCAGCCCCTGGTCCCCACTGGCTTTCATGCCTCAGTATTGTCACATGAACGGTAAACAATGTATTAGCATAATGTGTAACTTGACAGAGCAGGATGTTGCACAGAGAAATGAATCTCAAAGGCAAAACTTCAGAAGCTGCTTTCCACAGAAACTGTACAACCATCGAGTGCTGTCTGTTATGCCGCAGTGATTTATTAAAACATAGTGTGTGTTTGTGTGTAGGGTGCTGCTGGGAGCATCGCTGGGCCCAGGTGGCTCCTGTTGTTTCACCCTCCTAACAAATTGTTATTGGCATCAATTTCAGCCATCAGTGCAAGATGTCCCTTTCCTCATGACAAGACAATTAAATCTTGTATTAAGTCTGAATATTCTGATGTGTTTTTCATGAAAATGAAATGACAGCAATCCGCGTTTGCATTTGTCAGACATCTACAGATCTGTTAGATAAAGTAGTATTAGTGAAATAATGAAAGGTGTTCTGAGCATGGAATACATATTTAGTAAATAATCATGTTTGGGGCAAGGGTGTGAAACATTCCCCCAGAAGTCCTAATGCTGCCTGAGGTTTTTCGTCCCAGCCTGGACACCAGTTAATTTCAACAATTAGTACATCTTCAACAAAAGGGGGGGGGAATCAGTGACATCAGCTGGTGTAGTGTTTGTTTGGAATGAAATCATACATACCCTTGGTCCTCCTCTGCACATGATTGCCCAGCCATGCTCTGCTCTAACCAGCAATGAGGACTGAATCGCTTTGTAAATTTCCCAAGGGACTTTCTCTGCCTCGACGATTTAGTGGTGGAAAGTGGTTGAATCAGATTTTCAGAGAGACAAAGCATCCATTCCTTTCGGGCTCTGTTATCAAGAGAGATTACCCCGCAGGCACTTTGCGTGGACAATGCCAACCTGATCAGCAACAAACAAATCTGCCCCATCTTTAATAATATGGGCACTACGCCTAATTTGAAGGATAAACATGGATTTAGGAGGTGCCAGCCTCTTGTCTAGCACTCTGAAAAGGTCACTGTTTCTTGAAGGGGAAAGAGACACCACAAGGCACCAATTATCCTCTCCCCCTAGACTTGTGGCCCTTAAATAAATAACTGGAGTGGATTTTTTTTAAATATTATAATCATCACTGAGTCGCAGCTGATTGCTATCTTCAAAATGATTTTCTTTTTTGTGTTTGTTTCCTGTTATCATATACATAAGTGTACATTCCCTGTATGGTATTAATGAGCCATAAAAAGGCCACCTTTACTGCTGACTGCATACTGCTCTTTATCAGACATGCCTCTGAATAATGTGCATCAGTCAGTTCACAGTGAAATTCGATGGCCTGTTTTGCTCAGACTAGCATCTCTCATTCAGTTGCTTGTACTCTATTATGGGGTCGAATGTGTTTCAGATGATGCGTGTTCTCTGTTTGGTCTTTGTTCGCAGAGCTCTATCTCAGGTTCTTGTGAGCTTGAGTGAAAATCCAATATAAATGCAAATCTGGTGGCCATTAATGCATTTTAAAGGCATCAAATCAGTATTGCACTGTAATCAATAAGAGAGATGGGGCTTGTTATTTAGAATTAAAATATTTATGAAAATGCATAGCTCTGATTGATCACACTTTGAAAAGCCAAGCTGAAGGGAATGAATAGAGAGGGCTGATAGAGCCATTTTTGTCATTAAACCAGGGCTTAAATTCTGTTTTGAACAAAGCCCTGTAAAGACCAGTGGAAAAATAATAGTACATTTTAATTTAATTAAAACCAACACATTATCCAAAACAAAAGCATCTTAGGTGGATTCATGCTTACAATTAATAATATATAATATCATTTTAACTTCTTTAAAAATAGGAAAGTGGCCTGTTTTGTGTTTCTGTAATGTTTCAGATAATTGCAAAGTCATGGTGTACAGTAAACTACAAAATATTACTGATTCATTAGAGTATACTACAAAACTGAGTACATCCCTATGCAACTGCATAGGAAGTTTAGGATTTAATATTGTACCATCTTACGATAATTTGATTCTTTTAAGGTTGGAGTTGAGATATTTGTATAATAAAAATACACAGTTTAGATAGACTACATATCTACATGACTAAATATTTGCCCCAAAGATCAATGCAACAGTCAGTTTATTTTTGATCACTGCAGCTAAAGTGAGTACACCTGTATTTTCCAGGTAAAGCTAATTGCATAAACATTATGTAATTTCCTTAGTTTTGACCAGTGGTTGTGTTTGCTCCATCATGGCTCCTCATGGCAGGGAACTGCAACAAGCATGAAACCAAAATTTGAGAATAGAAGATAGGATAGGGTGCAAGAGCACCACTAGGTTACTGGACATAACAATTAGCCAAAACACAGCTGCAGCAGTAGTTCTAAGGTAGGTAAAATGCCGTAGCCATCCTCAAAATATGATGCCATGTAAAAATCACTATTTACTCAACCTTGCATTGAAAAACAGGTGGTTAATTGTTTCTGACTTGATGCATATATTATCTGTGGAAATAGCTGTTTCAGTGATTAATTAGATAGTGAGAAGGACATATGAAGTCAACTTCTACAGACAGCATCAGAGAGAAAAAAAAGTCACAAAATGGCACAAAACTTTGATCATATGCTGCCAGATAACATGAAAATAACCCCCTGATGAATACTGGCAGCATATTGTTTGGCCAGGAACAAATAAATTTGTTTGGATCAGATCGGGTCCAGCATTTTTGGCATGACTGCGTAGTGCCGACTGTGAAACACGGAGGCGAGAGTGTACTGATACCGGGGTGTGTGAGTGTAGGTGTAGTAATAATAATAAAAAGATGACTCACCATCTCTAGAAGCTTTGCAGTAGAGAGATTTTTCAACATGACAATGATCCCAAAAACCACACTAAAGCTTTTTTCTGGCCAAGTATGTCTGACTTGACCTTTGCAGTATTTTAAAGCCAATGATAAAGCAACAAAACCTCTCCACCAAAGAGCAGCTGAAATGAATCATTTATAAAGAATGGCAGAATATCTGTCCACAGATTTGTGCAAGCCTGATATCATCTATGCCCAGGAGGTCTAACCAATCATTAAAAAAAACAGACACTTGTATAGCAGTTTTCTATGCCATGAAGCACACTTGTAGTACTTTCACATTAATTGTCTGTTCACCCATTTGTACACCCAAGCACACTGGTGGGACAGCCACTGGTGCTACAAGGGACACTTTGACACATAGACCGGAGAAGCCAGGAATCAAACCCTCCAGTTAGAAGACAACCTGCTCTACCTCCTGAGCCACAGCAGCCCAAAATATATAAAATATAACTTAAGGAATCTAACTGAAAGTAAGGTGTACTGGCTTTTGTTGCAGTTTCATTATTCTTTAATAAGCTGAATATTTCTGTTTTTTAAATTACATGGTTTAATTTTTCTGAGGCCTTTGCTAAAAACAAATAAAACTTTGTTAAATAGACACAATTTGTATTTACATAAAACTACAGTACTGTACATGTATGTAACTAAAAGTAGCTCTAGCATGAAACTCCAGTTCAAGCCACTGAGCTCCGCCCGGTGCTCCCTCTCCCTCCACTGTGATCTATTACAATCTGCAGCACTCCACCACGCTCTGCACAGCTCTTCAGACATTTGTGATTATGAAATGACAATAAATGAGAATGCAACCAAACTTAGTGATCAATCAGAAATAATTGAAAACATCTGATTGGTTAGAAAGAGTAATCCCGCTCAAAACCTTTTAGAAGCTGATATCTCCACACTGGTGTCAGTCTGGGTCACCAGTAGATTTGAAAGCATCTCTTCTTCAGGTTTAGAGCATATTTCTCCAACACAAATGTTTTAGAAAAAGTTACATGCTGCAGCTTTACTTGAAATTTTAATGATACTGACCAGGGGTGGACTCAGTTTTGTTTTATACTGTACATATGTTACCCAAATGACTATCGCTGTTGAAGGAAAAATAAACAATGGTAAATGGGCTGTATCTTATATAGCGCTATTCTCACAGTGTTGCACTGGCCAAAGCGCTTTACAGGAGATCATACACCATTCATGACAGGCTGCCATGCACCAGCGCTAGTCAAGCCACCGGGAGCAATTCGGGGTTCAGTGTCAAGTGTCTCAGGGACACTTAGGCATACGGGGGAGACCGGGAGTTGAACCACCAACTTGTTGGTCAGGAGACCACTGCCCTACCTCATGAGCCACAGCCACCCCAATAACAATTTGACTTCTACTTTGATAGTTCTCACCTGTTTTGGTGTATGCCAAAACAAGACATGTTATCTTCCACTTTTTTAGGCTACTTTCATCTGAGATTGCAGATACAAACCTAAATTAGGTATTGCTTGGCACGACTTCACATAAATAGTTGGAGAAAGAGATCGGGTGCTTATTTATACAATGCTTGTCAATGAGAAATGCATTAACTAGTTTGTGCATGTTGTTCAGCCCAAAAGGTCCAGAGAGGAGGGGCAGAGTGTGCAGTTTGTTTTCCTTCACTTGGTTTTCACTATAAGGATGTATTTCATTCATGTACTGTAGATTTTTTTGAATTTTAAATGAAGTACTGGATTTTAGCACCATAAAACTGAACACCACTGAATCTATGATCAGTGTTTGATATTTAAAACATAGATATCCAAAATGTAGCTCTGACCTCCAGCTAGCGTAGTTCCTACATCAAACCGGTGTTTGATATGAAGTTAGACAAGAATGACATGCTTAATGCAAGCACATTATGCACGTCTCTAACTGAACATTCCTATCATATTAATTACTCCCAACTATAATCAGTCCACAGACAACTATTTGATCAGCACAAACCTTGAAATTCTAATCATGAATTATTAAGTTCCATGTGCAATTTCTTTAGTTGTTTCTAATTTAAACCTCTCAACAAATCCAGAGCCCTGCATTCTGAGACTCATTACATCTCTAATTACACTTTTCTTCTTTCACTTTGTTATAAACAGCACTGTGCGTTGCTATGATGCAATATGTTAACATTCTTTTATGAACAACAAGCAATGACAAAACCACACTGCATTTCCTCAAGCGCTCAGTGTGTATGTGTCTGTCAGTACTGATCTGCGCCCCATTTGTTTTAAACAGAAACAAGGTGTAACATTTGTCCGACTCAGGTCTTGAATTAGTTTGGATGAGCCATCTGTAATTGGATAGAGCGAGGGAAGGCTGATTTGATGTAGTCGGCAGATTTGTTGAGAGAGGCTGCAGCAATGTTTAATTCAGCAGGCTGTAGCTGAAGGAGAGCGGCAGCGAGGAAGTCGAGGGGGATAAAACAGACCAAAGAAAGATGACAGAGACGTCGAGTTGCCATTAGGAGGTGAGACAGAAACTGTCAGGTTTGCCCGGCTGCACCTGCCTCTCTCACTTCTCTCCCTCTATTTTAGCTCCCTTACCCCTGATTTCTTTATCTGACACACCTGCTTCACGTCCCCTGAATCACCACCAGCTGCACCTGATTAGTTTCTTCCTATTTATACCGTGCTCATTGTCTACTTCCCTGCCAGTTCTTTCTAGACACTAGCCCGTTTCTATGCCGATCTATTATTTGTCTTCTATATGTATTTGCTCACGCTCTTCATCCCAGCTCCGTTCCTGCCTTGTGCCCCGTGTCTCGTCTTCCCAGCCGCTATCGCTCCTTCGGACCACGGACCTCCACTACTCCACATCACTCCACCACGCAGGTCGATGCACAGTCTTCCATTAACTGTAACTCTGACTTTGTCCCTTCAGCAACCAACCTCCACGACCAGTCCAGGAGTGAATCCTAGTGTCCGCAGCCTGGCCTCCTCCTTATCATCCCATCACTGACTGTATGTTTCCAGGACTGTCGCTCTACACCCGGTTCTGCTCCATATTCCTTCACCTGGTTGTACACATATTTATTGTCACTGTAAACAAATAGAGCACTTCTTGCACCAAAGTCAGCTACCTGGGTCCGTCATTTTTTTACTCGCTCACCTCCCTACCAGAGCATTCCTAACAGAAAGAACTGGCCATTATGGACCCTGCTGACTCCGGTGCAAGTAATTCTCCGTCTAATGCACAACTGGCTCAGGCACTGCAGCAGCAACAATACGATCTAGCTATGCTTACACGACAAGTAGCACATCTTACCACCCTCATGCTGTCCCAACAAAGTCACCCTGCCACCCGTTCAACCAGTCCTCGTCCTGATCCTCCCATACCTGAACCGGACATTTTTGATGGTACTGTGGATAAATGCCGAGGGTTTTTGCTGCAGTGCCGCCGGGTGTTCGAGCACCAACCACAGACATATCGCACAGATAGAGAAAAAATCAGCTATGTAATCAACCGACTCTGAGGTAAAGCGTTTTCTTGGGCCGAGGCTGCGGACCCCAGTGGCTTACTCATCGACACCACCATCACTGAATTCCTGGACGATTTGAGGACGGTTTTTTCTCTATCATCTCAGCAGAGCCAAGCGTCTAGGGAGCTTCTGACTATTCGCCAGGGGGCTCGACGAGTCCTGGATTATTCCATTGACTTCCGGGTCCTTGCTAC
>NW_018127929.1:1225365-1226134 GCF_001952655.1 Monopterus albus
CCTCAACGAGAACATCAAGGATGAACTGAACATGAAGGATGAGCCCCCTGACCCTAGCTCCCTAGTCAACTTGGCCAGCCGGATCGATCGTCAACAGGGCTCTTTTTGCAAGGAAGCAGTCGCCCCCCCGGCCCCGTGCCACAGCATTACCACTAGTCGAGGCCCGGGCTCTTCCTCGGCTGGGGGTTTCCAAAAGCAGCACCCGTCGCAACCCAGACGAACCCATGGACTTGGGACGTGCCCGTCTTCACCCCGAAGAGCGGGCCCGCCGTATCCGCACAGGGGCGTGCCTTTACTGTGGGGCTCCGGACCATCTTATAGCTACCTGCCCGGTGCGGCCAAAAGCCTCCAGCTCCACCAGGCCAGGTACCAGTTGCCATCTTCCCGTGCTCCTAGAAACCGCTGGTCAGATGTCCTCCTACCAGGCACTTCTTGACTCTGGGGCCGGGGGCAACCTCATCGACCCAGCCTTGGTGGAGCAACTAGGCCTTACACCGGAACCTCTGCCCCACACCATAGAAACCCGGGCTATCGACGACCGGCTGCTGACCCGCATCACTCATCGTACTCCACCACTCCGTTTCACCATTGTCGGCAACCACCACGAGGACATCACCTTCAACATTTTCTCTGTTCCAGACACGCCACTGGTTTTGGGTCACTCCTGGCTGGTCCAACATAACCCCACCGTGGACTGGACTACTGGTACCATCCCCCAGTGGAGCCCCGCCTGTGCATCGACCTGCCTCCTCGCCGGACAACCCACACC
>NW_018127929.1:1227060-1256966 GCF_001952655.1 Monopterus albus
GCGTCTGACACTGGGGTGGGAGCGGTCCTTTCTCAGCGGTCCGGGGAAGACCATGCCCTACATCCTTGTGCCTACTTCTCCCGACGTTTGACCCCGGCCGAGAGAAAGTATGATGTGGGAAACAAGGAACTTCTGGCTGTTAAGTTGGCCCTCAAGGAGTGGTGGCACCTCCTCGAAGGTGCCGACCAACCGTTTTTAGTCTGGACTGATCACAAGAACTTGGCCTACCTCCAGTCCACCAAAAGACTCAACCCGAGACAAGCGAAGTGGGCCTTGTTATTTGATCGGTTCAGGTTTACCCTCTCTTATTGGCCGGGGTCCCGTAACCAAAAACCAGATGTCCTCTCCCGTCAATACAACCCTCCAGCCACCGCAGGTTCTGCTCCATATTCCTTCACCTAGTTATACAGATATTTATCGTCACTGTAAATAAATAGAGCACTTCTTGCACCGAAGTCAGCTACCTGGGTCCGTCATTTTTTTACTCGCTCACCTCCCTACCAGAGCGTGTATTTAAGAAATTGTATATAGTTGCTAGAGATATGGAAGGGTATCCAGTGAGTTCGATATCAAAGAAAGGAATGGGGGAGCAGACAGGTGCACTGGCAGTAAGGTCATAGTCAAGGTGAAGAAGAGATGCCTTATTGTGTTATTGGAGTACCTGAGTGCAGTCTTCTCTCACCTAACAAACAGAAGCATATATTATTAAAGACTTCCCTGCATCTCATCATAGCTAAAATGACAGATTTATCATTTCTCAAAATATTTCACTTACTCTACATGTAAGATTTAAACATGGATCCTGGGAACCACTAGAAAATTGCTTATTATTTTAGTATTTTCATCCCTACCTACTCTACCACTGCTCAGTAATGGCAGCATCACTTAATTTATTTATAACTTTTTTTTCCAGCGGAGAGATGGTGATGTAGATAGTTTAGTTTCAGGATAAATATACTTTTAATATAAATATACATTTAAAAAGAACACATTAAAATTCACATTTTCCATTCAGTGATGCAGAAGTTTAATTTGTTCAGCTTCATAGTGTTTTAAGTAATAATGTATTTTAAGCACAAAATTAGCTAATATCAAACAATTTTTTCATGTACATTACATTATGGTTTTTAGCAGCTGACTTTGAGTTCGGCATATTAAGTCTTTCTGCCGGCCCCTGAATGCAAAAAAAAAGCCCAAATGTTTTGTATTTCCTGCCCAGGTAATTCTCCTACATTCTTTAAAAATGTTAATGCAACAGAGACATCCATCCATTTTCCAAGCCGCTTAGTCCCAAACGGGGTCACGGGGGGCTGGAGCCAATCCCAGCCAGCTACGGGCGAAAGGCGGGGTACGCCCTGGACAGGTCGCCAGCCCATTGCAGGGCCAACACACAGACGAACAACCACACACACACACACCACAAGCACTCCTACGGGCAATTTAGAGACACCAATCAACCTAAGCTGCAGGTCGTTGGACTGTGGGAGGAAGCCAGAGCACCCAGAGAGAACCCACGCAAGCACGGGGAGAACATGCAAACTCTGCACAGAAAGGCCCCAGGTTGGCCGGGGCTCGAACCCAGAACCTGCTTGCTGTGAGGCAACAGCGTTAACCACCGTGCTGCCCCGCAACAGAAACATGTACAGTAAAATTAAAAATCTATATATTGTGTATTTTCTAAGTGATGCTGTCATGAGACAGCTCATGAACATGCTGTCACCAAAACAGGATCTTGGCTGTCACCTCACTATCTGGCAGCAGACATGAATTCCCATTTGCTGACTGAAGCAGTAATCTCTTCCAACACTTGGATTTTGAGCGGTTCCACCAATCAGGCAGGCTGAGATGCCAGCACAGCTAAAAGCTAAAATCTCCCGGGTTTCCACCATCACTGTTATGCACCAACTAAACATTTATTATTATTATTTTGTATAAACAAAATCGAACATGATAGACCTAATTTTATGAGTATTATTTGCTGTGAGGCACAGCAAATATCCTGGACATAAGTGGTAGACATAAAGAAAAAAATCAAATCACATTTTATTAATATAGGTAAGGCGACTTTATCTATATAGCACATTTCCTGAGGCAGGAACGTGCAATTCAAGGTGCTTTACATAGGCAAAGGAAAACATTAACAGCATTAAAAACAATAAGCACTAAAACTGAATAAAATAGTTAAAATAATAAAAAAAATATACGAACATAACAGACAAAATCTAAAGTCAGAAACATAACTACAGAGCAGTAATAACTGCAAAACAGAAAACAAAAGTGAAGCAGAAAAATACAATCAGTCAAAGCCACAGGAGTTTTCACTTTAGAATTTAGACTTCAGCCCAGAGTTGGGTCGCATTTAAGGTCATCTGAAAGTTGGTTCCACCTGTGCGCAGCATAGTACAGCAGCTTCACCATGTTTGATTCTGGCCGAAGGTCAGCTGACTGCTTCTAAAGATCTCAGAGCCCTGCTGAGTTGTATGGAGATAAGAAATATATTTTGGCCCCATACCACTAAGTGATTTATAAACTAGCAGAAGCACTTTAAAATTTATTCTGTAGGCAACGGGGAGCCAGTGTAAGGGTTTAAGAACAGGAGTGATGTGCTCAGGTCTTGATAACACTGGCAGGAGCAATCCAAAGGGTCCTGAAGTTGTCTAATAGCTTTCTTTTAGGAAGACCAGACAAAAACCTGTTACAATAGCCCACCCTGCTGGAGACCATATGTTCAGGATGACAAAACATAAGAATAAAATTTACACTAATCTATCTTTATTACAAATTTTTTCTTTTACACTTACATGGAAACAGTCACACACACACACAACATAATTTACAATCACTGGAACAGCTGAACAGCATTTTTCAGCTGCATAGGTTTGGGAGAATCAAGAGGGGATGATCTGGGGAGGGATTTCATGCCACTTCCCTTCTCCACCCTAGTGGTAAAAAACCCCTGTTGTTGGACAACTTAATTACTGGCAAAGAAGGGATGGTAATTAGAGGAGAAAGAGGAGGCTAGAAGAAACTGTCAGGGTTAAGTACTGACTAATTCACTGTGTGGGATGCCTGCACCACTCTCACATGAGACTTGCAACATACATCACCACAGGAGCAACAAGCTGGGAAAAGTAGATACTGTAGCCACCTTTTCTCATATTACCATTTATGTAAGCTTATCAAAGCTGACGAATCTCACTCAATATACTGCTTAAGAAAGAATATTGGAAAGGTGCAGATAATGATCACACTGGCCAGCAAGGAGCTGTCCATAAAATATGCGCCATTCGGTGACTTGACTTTACCGCTGTTGACTTTTATTCTACAAAAGTAAAGCCTAAGGACTCACCTATACAGTAACATAAAATGTTAAAAACACTAGGAAGCATATGGCTGGAGCAGATGGATGAGCCCAACAAATACCTGATGTTCATACAGACAATTGGAGATGAATGCTGTTTGTTTTCCTTGTCAGAAAGATGTTGCCATATCACAGTTTTTGAGGTGAGACGAGTAGGTTTTGCATTGCAGATCAGTGTGGCTATTCTACATTTAACTGTCCTACAGTCAGCACAGTGTTTTGTGTGACAAACACAGAATGGTTTACTCCAGGCCTCCTGCAGAGCAGCCAAATCAGTTTGCTTCCAGCAAAGCACTGAGAATGTTGAGTATGTTGTGTACGACAGGCTCTCCTGTATTGTATGAATTCAGAAAGCTATCTCCAGGATTTAACTTCATTAGGTCTTTGTGTGTTATCTACCTCAATAGTTTGGCAGGTTATCATTTGCTGCCATGATACAGTGGATACATACAGTTTCTGATCAGTAGTTTAAGTTTAGAATTATTTTAAGATAATTGGGGGGGAGGTCAATTGCATACTTATTGTAAAATAAAGTTTTAATTAAACTCATGTTTATCATTACTTTTATAGAATTAACCTTTATGTGAGAGCATTGTCTGCACAGTGCTGCCTCCTGTTAAGCATCAGAAATAGAAAGACTGCAGGTCACAAAACCATAAAAAAACTGGTAGAGTTCTAGAACAAAGTTGTACATAGTGATGAAACAAAAGTCAACCTCTATCAAAATGATGGGAGGAGAAAAGTGTGTGTGTATGTGTGTGTGTGTGTGTGTGTGTGTGTGTGTGTGTGTGTGTGTGTGTTTGGGGGGTTATGCATACAAAAGCACCACACTTGAAAGTCATGGAACCACGTTTCATCATTCACCAGGATAATGATCCTAAACATATGGCCCAATCAAGCAAAGAGCTTTTGAAGCTAAGTAAATGGAATATTGTTGATTGGCTTAGACTGGATTCAAAATATTAAATACAATGATTTTATTTTGCTTCATGTGTATCTGTCCAATTATTTTTTAACCCCTAAACTCTGGAAACCGTATATTAAAGAGGGCTATGCAGTATCTCACACACTTCTTAGACTAAAGCTGCGACTTGGCCCTTTAACATACAGTAGTATCCACTGGTTCATTTCAATTTGAATGTGCTATAACATAGAACAAGAGCAAAAAATGTTTAAGGGTCCAAATATTTACAGTCTGGACTGTACCAGTGGCCATTCACTGACTCCAGTCTCCATGAAGCTTATAATGTTCAATATGTTACAAGTTTAGATTCGACTGTATGGTGAATTTTGAGCCACTGTGCTGCATAGAAAGTCGTTTGCAATACTCTAATGTCCACTGTGCTACATACAGTAGAAAGTCGTTTGCAATACTCTAATGTCCACTCTTGTTTACATTCATGAAGAGGAGAGATTATATTAAATATAGCTTCAAGTTATCTATCTGCATAATAGGCAAAGGAGCATTAGAAAACATTGTGTTGTGCCATTTAAGAATCATCAGCTCAAAGTGACCCAAAAAAAAGTCAGTTAAAGACATAAAATTGTTGAGAGGCAGAACCACGAGTGCTCGATTAAAGACGGTCTGTTCTTCAAAGATAATGATTCAGTGTCATGGCAATTCAGGTTGAAAAAAAAATGTATTACATCATTTTTCTTTTAGAAAAAAACGTACATAGGAGTTTCAGAAAGAGGGCAGAGAGTTAGCCAGCCTGATATTCTCAGGAAGGTTGTTCTGATCTCTAGGGGCTCACACAGCAAAGGCCTGTTAAGTGGGTTTAACAAGTAATGACATGTTTCTTATTTTCACACTAGAAGCAGCGAAGCAGCAATGATATCATAGATTACCACTGACTTGTGCATACTCGTCCTCTATAACATTTTTGACATGATATCTAACAGTTAAAGTATGATTTTGGGTTTCCACTTGACTTTCATTTTCACTTAAGTGCAAGTCAGTGTCTCTCTCCTCATTATTTGTTGCAAAGGCCTGATAATAATCCTGGGCCACACAGCCAGAGTAGTTCATCAGCCAAACTTCCCACATTACACAGTTAATTAGATTCAAACACATTCTCATGTCACTCACCCATGCATTTGCTTGCGGCACCGTATCCCATCAAATCCTTGAGATTACAGTGAATTAAGAGATTGTTTTTGATTAGATCCATTTTTGTTTCATTGCTTCATCACAATTACAGAGTGCACTAACAAAGCTATTATGCTAGCAATCATGTTCCATTGAGGCAATCATGTTCCATTTGCTGATATGCTCCAATTAATAGTTAATATCACAGATGTTTACATGTCAGTAGAATTTTACAGGTATCATAGTACTGTACATAAATCTCTTGAGAATTTGAGCATCAAGAATGGTAGTTTTACTGTTTCAATATGGATTTTGTCTAGCAACCAAGTTTATGCTATGCTATCACTGAGTATATTACATATCACATTAACTATGTCATTATGGCACAGTAGTAGGTAAACTAGATTTATACTTTTCCCACTACCTTCACTTTAGCCCAAGGAGGATTTTTTCTGGGGTCAGTCTGTTTTCTGCAGACACAAAATTAAACAAAATAATGGCACCACCAAAAGATTTTCAGAAAAAAAACTTGGTACCAAAATCAGTGCAGGTAATGGAAAGAAAATTAATTTGGAGAACAATTAGTGGTTTAACCTTTCACCGCTTACTGCAAACTTTACTCAATGAAACATTGCAACTTTCCAAAAAAAATACTGTGTAATTGAGTTTTGCCAGGTCATACAAAGGTTTGCAGTAGAAATAAAAACCAGTTTTTCTACTGCCACATGTTGAGCTTATATATCATGGTAACCTTGACGTAATCCTTTCTACACAACTGTTTCTTTCTCTCTGTGTCTGTCCCTCCCCTCCTTCCTATACACACTGACAACAACATGGTCATTACTGGACTAACGCCACTGTGTTACACAGATGGACTGTGTAGGCATCAGGCATGTTTCATGACATCAAGAATTGGAAAGATGTTGTTAAACATGGAAAAAGCCATTTTTGACATACATTGGGGCTGTTTTGGTTGCCTGTATTGTGCCAATCAAAGGAACCTAAAATTCAGCCAGGAATAGCAACTGTATTATATTCTACTGACCTATTCATCAAATCATTCAACTTGAAATAAATTGTAAGATTAGCAGTTATAAGGTAAAACTGTGTACTAAATCATGTTCTTAAAGTGAATGTTTCAATACTTGATGAAAATATGCAGATGTCTAGAGTATCATCATTAAAGCAGTAGGCATGTGGGGACATCGACAGCAAGTCTAAAACAATTTCCTGTTAGCATGCGCCTAAATTTATCAAAACCCATTACCTCGAAACAGTTACTTGGATATTTTTACAAAGCCTCTCTGTTGATGGCATCTGCTTTTTTTAGCAGCACTATAACAGAATTTTAAAATAGTACCTCTGATTTCCTGCACTATTTACAATGCTGTGTTAAAAAATCTGCCCAGTACTGAAGTGAAAATAAATAAAACAGGCACACGCAAACAGCTCGGGCCAACCAATATAACATCGGTAGCTTTCTGTGTAGCCCTTCACTGTGAAGTGTAGCACTAGATTAAGATTCATTCTGTAATTTTCTGTATGATTCTCAGTGGCTGAAATTCATAACGGATTTCAATTGTATCTCTGTCTGTTTGATTTATTACCAGGCTTTTCCTCCTCTTTAGCCATGAAAGGCCTGTTCTTTTTTTTTTCCTTTCTGTCGAGGCGTTGCATAATACTCTGGCAGTGCAGGAGCATTGGTTCCTAGGGCTCACATTATGGGGGCCTTCCCCAAAGAAATACTATTATTACTGCCTTCCAGGAAACAGAACCACACACATTTGCAGTAGTGCAGTATAAATGATGAGAGTTCAGATATGGGTCTGGTCTCTCTTTTCACATTTGCTCAGATCAATACCCTGATTGAACAATGTCCTGTGACCTAAAGCAAGTGTTGTGTTAGGAAATGATAATCTAGTTTCAGACCTCTAAATCACCGCCCACATCTCTGGGTTTGTACAGCATTTTAAATAGGTGTGTGTTGTGTCCATTGATGGCTGTTGTTGCTGGTTGGGGAAAATAACTAACCAATCAGGACATAAGAATGCTGACAGGATTAAGAAAGGTAATGTTACTGTCCTGTATAGCGAGCTACACAGCTCCTCCCCTTTCAGCTGGCTACCGGGGGTCTGTCTGTTTCATCACAATTAGGGAGGGGCCAAAGCATATAGTGGAACTGAACTTTCATAACTACCACATTTGAAAATAAAATAATGCTTTTACAGCAAATATGATTAAACAACAGCTGTGCACAGCTAAAATAATAATAATAATGTGTGTAGTGACCCTTTAAGAGCGAAGAGTGTAAGTCTCTTGTTAGTATCCTTGAAAGTTGTTCATCAAAGCAGCTTTTGAAATGTGACAGGTGGACGTTCATAAACCCTGCTGAGCCACATGGTGGTCTGGATGTAAGAACATTTATCTTACAGCCCGAAAAGATGCCATATCCAAGTACTGAGAGCGTGCAGTACTGTTTCTGTGTGGGAACACCATGTACAGAATGAAAACGAATAAGTCAATACTGTGTGGGAAGACAAAATCACTTCACAAAATCATCCATGGGGGAATTACCATTATTGGATCAAAGTCTCCCCCAGTCCTAGCAGCTTGCCAGTGTTTTCTATTGAGCCCCTTGTGGTGCACCAATATCAGTCAGCCAAGCATGGCTCTGTAAAGAACGATCTGGCAAAGATACAATCAGTGAGGTCTCAGGATTATTTAATGGGCTTTTGTAAATAGTGTAGGACGCTCAGATGCAAAATTCCCATGTGTAGGATTGTTTCCTAATTAATTTTAATAAGATGGTATTATAGCCATAGAAAAATGGTGACTATGATCCCCTCTACCTGCCCCCCCCCCGACTCATTGTGTCATCTAACTTTTAAAATCTCTAAAAGCTTGCATCAGTCATGTGTTTAGACTTGTATAGATTTACTTTTCACCGTAACTCAAGAACTATCTTCACATGTCCTGCAGTCAGATTATGATGTCCTCACCTCGCTTTCACACTTCCATCTCTAAAAAAGTCAGTGAAGGATAGAGTGAGCTAGTACAGCACACGGGGCTGATAAGATGCACCTGCTCCACTGACCACTCTCTTGCTGTGGTTAAACATCCACTATCACTTTCATAAAAACTAAAAATGATAACAGATCCACCCATGTAATGGCCCACTTTTACTGAGAGCAGGTAGAGAGCTCATTGCTATTTCCTTTGTGGTTCTTTTTTAAATGTTGCTTTGATGGATCATTATGCTTATGCTAATATTACTATATTATCCTAAAATAATTTTATAAACACAGACACTGTGGACTTTGTAAGTGACCATGCAGAACAGTATGTATGCAAGTGTTGCAGTCTTCACAGAGAGCATTTCTTTTTTTTTTTTGCATACAAAACTGCCATGAATAGAAACTGTAGCTCGTCTGATGTTGATTTAAACTTAGAAGCATCAGTTGAGGTCTCCATTTCTTTGATTAGCTGTTGAAAATGAACTGTTCCCCTCAGGAGTATTTTGTTATGTGACAGTAAATGTGACTAAAGTAGATAGTTCAAAATGATGATGTTGTATTGTATCCTTTTACAACGGCAATTGAAATATTAGTCAGTTTATAGTCAGTAGTGGAACAAATTGCTAAAAATGAAAGGTTCATCCTTCATCAAAGCGTGAAAACCAGTGCTGTCTGTTTTTTGTTTTGTTATTCTTTCCTCACACGAGGAGGAGCAGACGTTCTCCTAAACAGTGACACCCAACACGCACAGCTTTAACCATGAAATTTTGCCTTTTGCAAGCATCATAAAAAGACCTGGACTCTGAAGCCGAACCTCAGTTTCATCATTTAAAAACTGATTAATTTATTTCGTTTTGTAAAAGCTTCCTTCTATTCTTTTCTTTGAATATTATAAAATATAACTGTTGCCATAGAAAGCATCTTGCCCATAATTGCACTGCATGAGTTTTTGTCTCATTTAGTCCTTTTCATAAATTCACATTGTATCATGGGAATATGGGCAAGAACAGGAAAACTGGCTGACTCACCACATAAAAAACATGTGAAAGGTGGACTGCAGAACTGGAAAACTCCAGAGTAAATGGGATGGAAGCTGAAGTAGCTAACAAGCTGATGCCACTTTCAGCACACTCTGCCATAAGCAATGGAACAGTCAGGTTTACAAAATCATATAACACTAAATTAAACATTTGGCATGGTGAGACTTTCAGCATGATGAATATTTTATCCTCATCTATAAATTAAAACACTGAGGCTAAAAAAGAATCCCTTTTAAGGTGTCTTTGTTCTACACAAATTCTGATGTCTTTAATGTTATATCTGTTTGTCTTACAGCCTTTAATTTTGCTATCAAGATGTGGTATTAAATTGATTACAGCTCCCATTATTAAGTGTGATGTCTAAATAATCAAATAAGATTGTTAGAACGATGCTAAACAGATGCTGCTATGGAGTCATTTTGTTGCCCTAAAGTGTTATTTCAGATTTGCTAAATATTAAATCAACAAAAAATGGAAAATGACTTGAAACTGAGATACACAGGCTTAGTATAAATACTGCTACAAGTATTACAGCATGTATTTCAGTACAACATGACCTGCAGCTACACAAAACAGAATTGAATCACCCTTTCTCAGACTGCTTACGGAAAAAGATATATGCGTCATAGATGTACAGGTTGTACAGAACCTGAGATATTGACTCAAGAGAAAGTTTATTTTCTAAACATTTATGATTTTAAAGTTTAAAACCAGTATTCAATCCAGTAGCAGACGTTTAAAATGTGCAATAAGCTGAGATCAGTCATGCCACTTTTACAAGCTGAAGAACAAAAACATAGAAATGTTTATTTCATATTTATTATTCTCTTCAAGTAACAGCACAGAAACATCAGAGGACTCACAAGCATTCACATTAAGAGTAGTGTCAAATTAAAAGTAACATCTTTTGCACATGAACAGAATCAAAGTTCTGCATATACTGTATATGGCAGATGTAAATATCTTGCAAACTTCTTTATTAACACCGTCCTGGTTTATCATTCATGCATTCATAGCATCAGCACTCACTGAAAGAGATGAACACAATGTATTCCAGCTCAAATAGAGAGGAAAATATTTTAGCTTCTTTAGTTGTTGTTGTTATTACTGTTATTTCTTCCTACAAAGGTGCATCCTTTCAGTCTTGCTTGTAAATTACTGCATGGTATACTTTTGCCCTTTCTGACAGCATCTTTTCTGCTTCAAATAAAACCAGGGTGTTTTGATAACACTTATGTTTATAGTGAGGTGTAACTTTTTTTATTTGGTTTGTTTCATCCTATTCTAAATGGTTGCTGTTTGCTTTAAGTGAAAAGAAAAAGGCATAGGCATTTTATCAAATATTTGTGATTTTTAACTGCAGACTGTCAAAGTTCAAGCTGTAGCTGGAAAAACACATCCCTCTGAATATGCACTGTGTTAGACTCTAAAGACTTTGATACAGTATGAGAAGAGGACAGAGACAAACATGGAGTCAGATATGACAAGTTGTGTAATTCACTGACAAACATGCTTTTAATGTTTCCTGATGTCATTTATGAGGTGCCCAAGAAACTTTTTCTCTGGTTCTCTCCTGCTGAGCCAGTTCCCCACTCAGTTAATTAAAGATTTTCTTTCAACAAAACAGCCTCTCTTTTTTTCTGTGCTGCCATGGTTCCACTTTGAATGTCTGTCATACTCAAGATGTTTTCTTCTTCTTCTTCTTCTTCTTCTTCTGGGCCTCAGCATCAGGATCAACAATGTGCCTGCAGTGACATACTTTATGATGGTCGTTTCCTGCCCCTGTCAGAACTTTAGGGAGTGTTCAGTGAATGCCAATACAGCTCAGTTCAGAGTGAAGCAGATAACATGCTGCCTGGAAGGTGTTATGATGTGTCATCATACAGTTACTTTCCACCCATTATGATTACAGGAAGCACTGTGATATTCATAACAGCCAATGACTGATTGCTATAACATTGCAACTGTTTTCATAATACACTATTGTCACTGTACAGATTTATACAATACTTTATGCGATTTAAAGGCAGATATAATGCAGCTTCATAGAAAGCATTGTCCAACAGGGCATCACTGGGAGGAGGTCTATTTGAAGGAGTGGATGCTTTATGGGGTAGTAGAAATGGATGAGTGTTAAAACATCTTCTCATTTTGCACACTTTGTGTCGTAGAGTTGATAAATAAATGGATAAAATTGCCATTTGCCACGGTCAATAATCCATAATGGCAAAGTGAAAACATGTTTGTTTTTTTTTAAAAACTAACATCTCTTAATATAAAACTATTCAGGTCCTTTGCTGCAGCGATCCAAATTGTGGTCAGGTGCATGCTGTTTGCTTTAATTTTCCTTGAAATGTGTTTAGAACTTGATTGGTGTCCACCTGTGGCAAACAGAATTGATTAGACATAGTTTAGAAAGACACTCACTTGTGTATACAAGGTCCCCTCAATTCACAATGCATGTCAGGCTTAAAAACCAAACCATGAAGTCTGAGGAACTCTCTGTAGACCTCCAAGGTAAAGGTGTGATGAAGCAGCAGAGCAGGGGTATAGAACCATTTCTAAAGCTATGGGTGTTTACAGGAGCACAGTGGCCAGAGTCGACCATCTGACCAAACTGTGTAAAGGGATAAAACAATGGCCTTGTTAAGGGAGGTGACCAAACTTGAATAACAAATCAGATGTACAGTATTTTTCAGTAGCTATTTCACTCTAAAAGCCCAGGTGAATGCTTTTAATGTGAAGCTGCATCAGTGCATGTCCAGTTTGTATTAGCAGTACTGTAGTACAGCTGTGTTAGGAAAGCTTTAGGAAGCGTTGGGGAAGTAAACAGTAAGGACTACTAACAATCAAAACTACTGTATAGAGAGGTAATGACTGAATATAAAGACACTATTCCAAAAGAAAAAAAAAAAACACATGCCAAGTACAGTACGTATCAAAAACAAAATTTGGCTTTATGGAAATCTGAAGGAATGCAACAGCAACATTTTTATCTACTGGTCACAAACATATGAGCAAATTTCAAATTGTAAATATTGTAGTTTGGTTCTTACTGATGTCAGAGTAATTCACCCTGTTTATTTCTTTTGTTGTGTTTGTTGTGTCTTGTTGCTTTTCTTCTTTTGTCTCTCCTCTATCCACTCACCCCAACCAGTCGAGGCACAAGGCCGCCCACCAAGAGCCGGGATCTGTCGGAGGTTTCTTCCGTTAAAGGGAGTTTTTCCTCCCTGCTGTTGCCAAGTGCTTGCTCAAGGGGGATTGGTTGGGTTTACCTCTATAATAATAATAGTAAGGTCTAGACCTTACTTTGTAAAGTGCCTTGAGATGACATTTGTTGTGATTTGGTGCTACACAAATAAAATTGAGCTGAATTGAATAATTAATAGCTGACACACTGATGCAATGAAGAAAGAGTTACACCCCTTGTAAGCATTAATTAATCCAAAATAATAAAACTGGAGCACTGGCAGAAATATGCTAATACACTTTTTCACAGTTTTAATTTGTTTTCATTCTGTCATCTCAGTTATACTTTGCATTTCGCATCTACAGTAGATGACCTTAAAGTTTGGTTATGAGTGTTTTTCATGTGACTCTAACATGAACAGACAGTGTCAGAGACAAGACACTGTGCACAGTTCATAACAGTATTTAGTGCAAGAAATAAAAAGAAAAACAAAGCTACTTTTACTAAATTTGTTACTCAGATGTGACAGATGTCCCTTTGTTTACCTTGTTGCATTCAATGTATTTTCTACTTGCACAGTTTTATATTTATCTTGTATTTGGTCTGTAACAAGTAAGTCAGGTATGATAGCTTGATATGAAATAAATAATGGTACCAATATGACTTTTCTTCAAACCTTTTCTTGATCAAGATCTAAAATAGGAGCAGACATGTTAAAGCCACTGGTGTATTCGCTCTTGGTGCCATTTACAGTAAATATTAATAATTTAGGTACTTATTTTTGGCTTCATCCATATCATCCTGTAGGTCACAGACATTCCCACACAGACAAATGTAATGCACCCGCCCTCCCACACAAGTTCCTTGAATACCATAAAGCAATAATCACATATGTTCTTGTTTTCCTCCTATGCTGCTCCAGTGCCATTCATTTCCTCTTAATGTCCTTTGATAGGTCATTAAACAAGTCTTGGAGCTGTGATGTAAACTATTGAATCATGTTACAGGTTCCATCTGTTGACGTGCTTAATCTGGAGCAGAAAGGCCCAAATACATATAGCTGCCATATAAAGTTTTATATAAAAACTGGCAGTGACAAAGCCATGAGGAGGATTTAGTAAAATGAATTAATATCTACGAGAGACAGTAGCAGAGAGGGATACACTGAGAGAGTCGGGCAGAGCAAAAAATATAGAAACCGTGGTGCATCTACTGTAAACCTGAAAGTTTTTTGCAGTTCTCTTGGCTCGAATATTTGCTCCAGGTTTCAGAAATAGCAGTACCTTTTACAAAGCTAAGTCAGGGCACAAAAGTGGAAGCTGAATCAGCATGCACTAGTTTGAAAGGTGAGGCCTGTTGCACCAGATGAACATTGGTGTCTTTGCAATGCTGAGTAACTGCAAAGTTTCGAAAAGGAAGACTTCTGCAAATCTGCCAGAGAGCAGTCAATTAATATATGATTGGAAAATGTTGCTCAGCAATTTATGTGATTAGAGAGTAAAAAAAAAAAAAACGCAATGTAGACATTCTCCTGTCAGTTGTGGAAATGTGTATTATCAATTTATGTTAATTCACGCTTTCCAATATTATTAGTTTACTTATTACTACTTTTTTGGCAGTAATAAATGTGTAAAATTACCTCTCCTTTAGAAAGTTGCCAAGACATTACTTTTTTAAAAGTACGTGATTACATAACAATCCACTGGCAGAATAGTATGAAACTTTAAATGGTAATATAAATTGCTGAACAGAGCATTAAAAAGTGCTGCCGTCAAGCCATGCTAAGGCAAACTGACACCTCCGTGACCATGTGTCAGAGAATTTAAACTAAGTAACCCATCAGTATGAGGGGACCCGCCTATTCATGGCTGATCCATTATGAGGAGCCCTTGAGGGCTGCAAAGAAAAGGACTTGGAGAAAAGTTTTGAATGAAGCTATTTAAAGCAATGTGCTATAGCTTTTATTCACATTGCTTACTTTTATTTATTGAATTTATAGAGTGATAATAGTGCTGCTGAGTCTACCTTAATGTCTTTAACAAACCTTTACAATCAACTTATTATGCATGTTACAGTCTACACATTATGTGGCTGGACTAACTCCTTCATTGCCTGTCTTTATTAGTCTCTTGTGTTTCTTGGCATGTTTTGATTTCATGAGTTTATTTGCACATTTTGAAAGTTGCTTAGTAATGACTAACTGAGTCAGGGACTTAACTTCATTACACTTAATAACTTCAGATATGAGTGTGTGTATTCTGTAATTGTTTCCCCCTAAATAGCTACTTTTCATGAGAAAATTCTGTATGTCAGACCTCTAAAGTAGGTTGCATAAATTTCTTCTGGACAGGCAAGCACCAAAGTCTGTCTGAAGAAGGCATTCTCTTCTGTTTTTATGAAGATATCTAGAACTTCTTTTTATTTTTCAGTCTCCTGGTTGTATTGTTGTGGTTCTAGTTTCCACAAAGCAAAGTGGACTGCGAGAAAACCTCCATTAGAGTTCTTCAAAACTGATTTAATACACATTTTAGTAGGATTAAAAATGCTATATTTCAAAAGCTCAAAGAAATACTCAGATCTTCTATATATAGTTTGGAATGGTTTCAAGTGTTTCTTTGAGTTTTATGTCTATCTGCATCTTGTTGTTTAGTTTTTATATTAAATGCGCACGCATGTTTTCAACAATTACAGCAGGGTTTTAAGGTTAACTTATTGAGACAATTAGACCTTTTATTGTGCAGTTTCTGATGGTGACTTTGTTGTACTATAAGAAACATACTTACTGTAACTGGACTCATCATTCAGAGACTTAAATCTGCATAATCTACTTTCAGCATACATTTAGGTTATTAATCAGGAAATTACATTTACCTTCTATAGAATTAAAAGTGACGACAACAGTGTGAAGAATGCAGCCTACACTTGTTTACAGTTACACCATCTGAATGTGTGCATCCACTCGCACCTTCTAGGTGAAAGTGTGAGCATAAGTTTCACACATCCATGCACAGGCATTTATGTTTGTGGATGTTATTTGCATAATCCATACAGAAATAGAAGCAAGTCTCAGTTTGACAGGAAGAACAGATGCCGATAAAAATCACAGCTTTTGATCAAATAAGCATTAAAGCAATGCCCCATTTAGAGTGGAAAAAAAAATCAGAAATTCTCTTTGACCTTGCATTTCTGAGTAAAACTAAATATACTGAATTAATGTATGAACCACTTGTTTTATAACAATAGCAAAATCTTAATTTGTATACAACCCTCTATAGTGATGGTTTCATCACACAAAGAAATCTGCTTAAATGAATACCTAATCCCTGACTTTCACTTTCTGGATACGCTAGGCATTAGCCACTGACTCAGTATGGTGTCTCTTTCACATTTCAGACAAAACTGAAGAAAACCTTATGTTTTTATTCCCGGGGCAGGGATTTTTGGTTTTTCTGTAATCTTCAGAGATGAGATATACCTCCTCCCTGTAATGTCTGTCTGTTTATGGTGTCTCTGTGGGAACAGAAGCTAACATTATGAACATCCACAAAAATATTTTTCAGGATCCTTTTAACATCTGTGCTGTGAGGCATATCTTTAATTACAGTCAAAAACAACAAAGGTGGAACATTCAGATTTGGGAACTCGCTGCTTTTCTTTGGTCTTAATTATCTGACAGATTAGGCCACTGTGTGCACCAGCAGATGTGTATTGTTTTCCCACAAGTGCATTTGTTAAGGTGGAGTCTGGCTAATGAATGTGTTGTCACACTATAATTAATACTGCTTTACTGTCATTGTTGATAGTGTGGCTGCATGTACTGTACTAAGTAATTTTGGTGTGAACAATTGTTTTTCTTGTGATTGTCAGGGAATTTGCACGTTGGAAGGTGAGGAACACAGCGATTGAGAGAAGGGACCTGATCCGGAACCCCGTCCCACTCATGCCTGAGTTCCAGCGCAGCGTGCGCCTGCTGGGCCGCAGACCCACCAGTCAGCAGTTTATTGACACCATCATTAAGAAATATGGAACCCACATTCTGATTTCAGCTACACTGGGAGGTAAGAGAGGTTCACTGGTTTAATTTGCTTGATGAACAGTTATTTACAAACTTTTAAATGCTTTTGGTTTGTGGTTTACTTAGAGGCTTCCTGTCAGTGGAATCACATTATGGGCTATGTGGGGGAGGATACATTTGCTATGCTGCGAATAAGATGAGTAGTATCTAAAGTGGTACTATAGATACTGAACTGCTAATTGTGGATATGGATATTTGATGGAAATTTATTACATGAATGCAAAAAAAGTTTGATTTATCATTTAATTAATAATAATCAAGCCCAGATTTTAATACAACAAACTATAAAACAAGACAGATCTTTCTCAAGAAGTTAATCAGTACATAGGTATCTGTTTATCTGTACAAACAAATGACAATTCACTGATCACATATGATTCTACTGCAAACCTGCAACACAAAGCTGCGCTGGATTAGTCATCTGCTCATTTGCAACACTTTCAAAACAGCTCAGTGAAGCAATCGTTCCCCAAGGTGTTGAAAAACTCCCACAGCAAAACTGCCGCTGCAACACAAGAGGGCAACAATAGATATACTTTGCCCAATGATTGGGGCAAAAACGCCTTTGAGTGAAAATAACCAAAAGTGAAGTTAAATGATGGTAAGCTTCATTTTGCTTTGAGGAACATAGGTTTAAGGAAAAATGAAAAAAGGCAAGATTCTGTACTTAAAATGTGTCAAGCCAGAGTCCACCACATAACATCCAGGTGATAAGGCAGCTTAGCCAACTAATCCACGTACTGTACAGTATAAACATTACATTAATCACAGGTCTTTATGACACTTCAGCTGACCTCTTGATCAGAATAGCTATTTCAATGTGCCAATAAACATCACCTGGTAACAGTAAAGAGTGGCATATGACTGGTCACAGTGATTTCTAAAACTACACAATATGTTTTTATCCTATGATAGATATATAGACCAAATGTGATAACAATATGCTGTTTTTAGGAGACTTGGAGAGTAACTCATCCTCTCAATCCCTGAATGCACAAGGATCTTACAACACACCTACAATTTAATTCACAACACCCCAGGACTGTTATAGTCATACATATGATAATTACATTTTTTCTTTACATAACCTGGAGATAATCTTCTTTCTACATGAAGTACTTGCACTTAAGGGCCTTTCAGGTAAACGGGGAGGAGGGTTATTGAATGTATTGCTCTGATTTATCTACAAGCACTGCCTAATTAAAAAAACAGCAACATAATCACATCACATTTCAGATAGCTATATTAGAGCACAAACACATTTGAAAACTACTGTAGCATGTACAGAAATGTGTATCAACATAGTGCAGCATTGCTGAATTTGTATGAAGCCTGTTTTCAAGGCACTCATTTTTGGCAGTAATAAACCACTACAAAAATCCCTGATTGTAGGCAAAAATATTTTTGTAAAGTCATATTAAATTCCCAGTTACAAATCACTCACTGTGGAAACCGGAATAAATGTCTCTAATGGATGATTTCAGCATTTTGGATGTGCTTCCCCCCCAAAAAAAACACCCCTGCTGTTCAAGTCTAAATATAAATGGCTTTCTTCCTTGAATCTCTTATCTTATCTCCAGATCTAAGGGATACATGCAGGCAGCCAACTGTGATTACTTTGCCAATTGCATTTTAAAGATATAATTAGTGAGATAATTCACTCTTATAAAACCCTGTATTAAATAATTGTATGCATGAAACATTGCCAAGTAGTTGATCCAGTTGTGTAAAATTATGTTTGTAGGTTTGTAATCTCACCATCAAAAGCCTTTGAGAAATATTCATAACACTGCACAGCCAGGCTCGGAGCTTCACACACGCTAAGGTGGTGTAATTTAGGTTTACTTCTTTCAACATTTATCAATCAAAAGTTTTTACGGTTAATCAGGTAGATTGAAGAGATTATGATCAATTTTTCTGACATTTATTAACTCAGCTATATTCTGTGGAGGTCTTTTGTACCGGTGTGCCAGTTTGTGTTGGCTAACCATTTTATCCAATAATTACAAAATCAATTAAGCCATTTTTTGTATTGTTCAGCTAAAAAAAAAGTAGGGAAAAGTCTGTGTGATCAGCGGTGTAGGGAGTGGGTGAGTCAAAATGTGCTGCATGGGTGTTATATTGTGCTGTAACAAAACTAAAGGAAAAACACAAAAAAACAACACACCATGGTGTCTATAAAAACGAAAGTGTCCAAGAGCGCCAGCTGGCCTGAACTTAAAAAGGCACGGGCCCAGATGTATCCCATGATGTTGCTGTGAACTGGAGACCCACCCCTGCAGCCAGAACACAGCACACAACAACAGCAAACAGGCAGCCAGGGGTCTTCACAATGTGTTTGTGTTCTGATAGACAGAGAGAGAGATAGGGAGATAGACACTCACTATTGATTCAGAGGGAAATCCAAGACATCCGGCATCTTACAAACAATAGAAACAATAATCCAACATTATACAAAGCACTATAATTAGGAGCAAAACCAAGGACAGTTAATTGATGCACCAAAAAGCCCTCCAAAATCTAATAGCATGCAACAACTCATTAATGCAATGAGATAACAAGTAAGGTGGCTCAAAACAGCAATGGCAAACTATCTACAAACTCCATCAATCACTTGTAATGTGGCGAGTGGGTGAAAATATTGTTTGACAATGCAGTGTGAGAAATCTGGGGCCGTATTGTTATTGTGCTGTTGTTTTTGGTCTGGGTGTGGTGTCACACCTGACATCAGTTTGTTGCCAAACTTGCCATACCAACAACATGTCATTGGTGTGGTGTGCCAGCTTGGCCTGAATAAAAATAATTTTCTGGAGCATCAAATCAGTGTGTGGGCTATAATCTTTTTACTCTACTAAAATTTAATATGCTTAAATTGGACAATAGCTGAAAAATAATGATCCCAGAAATAATCAGAGTATCAGCTTCAACCATGTCCTCCTTTATATTTCTAAATTTCTATTACATTTTTTTTTTTACCTCTTGCACTTCTTTTCTATTAGTGCTATACTATCTTTAACCTTGAGGCAATTTTGTTTCAAGTTCTTGGTCAGTGCACACTTATCTCAATCTTGGCATTGACCATTAAAGTACACAGTTATATGAACAAATAAATGTTCAGACCATGGTAGTGATGGAGCCAAAAGGAAGCTAATTTCCTCTTTAGCCACCTACTCTTTTTGGTCTCAAGAGTCATTATACACTTAAGAGGAACAAAGTGAATTCTCCTTCTCCCAGGTAACAAAATTGAGTGGTCAAGTGTAAAGAGCCCCATTAAAAAGCTCCCTCCTCTGAAATGAATAGAAATGGTTACAGTACATAACAATTGTTATGTCTCTTGTTTTTCTGCTACAGGTTGTGTAAGGCTAGCAAATGCACATTATCGTGGTGATGTAGCAGCATCTGATCAACATAAACACTATCCTACTTTTTGTTTTATTGATATGGTAGTGAAGTTACAAATGCTATGTGTCACATGTATATTTAATTCCACAAAATTACCATACATTAAGAGTAAACAATTTAATTTGACTGTAATCCAAAATAACATGTATCATCCTGTATGATCACTTTAATTTCACTTTCACTTTATGTTTACTGGCCATGGTAGGCAGATTTTGTTTTCAGTACAGACTAGAAAAAAAGAACGCTCTGTACATAGTGTCAGCTGAACAACACATTGACATATAATGCAATATAGCAAGCACAGTTTTCCTAGACAATAAAGCAAAATCTAATACATTGTAGGATGCAGGAATGAGAGGCTGAATTTCAGTGTCTTTATTGCAGTAGAGTTAAAAAAATACCAGCAAGAGGTCAAAGAGGGCAAAGGTTGGTACATGTAATGAGCAGTGTGGGATGAGTCAGATATGATTTATTGTTTTTTAGATCTTAGTGGTCAGGCTGCCATACTAGACCGTCACAGATGAGGTGAGGATCGGTTCTGTGATATCTGTAATAAATTGCATGAGGATTCCTTTTTCACTTTGAATATCTTTGGCTGAGGAAAACCAATGCTAGGCTTTTTAAATGAGCCGGTCTGAGTTGTCATTCCATTTACTGTACATGCACATGTGGTCTTTACAGTACGCGTGCATGCAAAGTAAGTAGTCTGTAATGGTTATGGGTTCACCTTAGATGTGTATGAAAGATTTGTTTGGAGCCTTGTGCTGGAAATCAATGACCATTTCAGGAGTTTTTCATTGTGTTTAGCAGGACATTGTTGTTGTGGCTCCCTGCTTCCTGTAACTTACAGTTTGTTGATTTTGGATATGAAGCCTATTACAGTTAAGTCATCCGCGTACTTTGGGATAGTTACTGAACTGATAAAAGACTGAAAAAAGCTATGCCACTGAAACCCTATAGGCCGCTTCCTACATGCTGTAATATATTGAGTGCATGTGCATACTACCTTGATGAACTTGTAGACACTGCAACGTCAAACATCTGTTTTGTCTGTTTGTATTTGATTTTCTTCAGCCTGTGTTCTGATACCTGCTGATAGGTACTGACCCAGAGTACAGCAAGATAATGAGTCATAAAACTCCACTGTGGTTGTTACACTTTAAAAGATTAATAGAGTTAAAGGATGTCTATGCAGCTGAGCATGACCATATCTGATTTCATTATAAATAACTAGAATTATAGTAATAAAAAAACAATGACACCAGTTTTAACTTGAGGAAAAACTGTGGAAAACTAGTACTGTAGTAACATCAGGGTAAGCTCCACTCTAACAAGCATTTAAGGGACAAAAACTGCCAGTTACTTTCTCTTAACATCACTGACAGCATCCAGTGAAGACATTTGGGAGAATAATTACCAATTACCTGCTGCTTTTCTCCTGTCTGAATGTTTTAAGTACCTTGTACCACATGAAGCCGAGTTTCTGGCGTATGTGAATGTTTAAAGCACGGCACAAAGGGATGTGGATTTTGAAGTTCAGCATATGACCTGACTGCATACTGGATGCACACTACGCGTGGGAGACTTGAAGCTTTAAAAGAGCAAATACATTTCAGATTTCCAAACAAAAGATGCCACCACTGTGAATCCATGCTTCAGAATTTTACTGTAGCTGGAGCTGAAAAATGCATCAACACAGTTTGACATAGATGCTTAACACCTCTGAATAGCCTGCAGCAATTGAAAACAATGCAGTAGATGCAGTAAACAAATCTAACCCTTTCTACTGTATGTGCTCAAGGTTTTATAATGGTGAAGGAGTAACTGCACAGTCACAACTGTATATAAATGCCAAAGGAAGTTATTTTATTTGGACTTCTGAGAAAATTATGTGAAGGACAGATTTATATTTTGCTAAATCTGTGAGGAGAATATTGCACCACAGTTGTCATTTTCATTGCCTGAGATGTTTAAGGATTATAATATAGTTCAGTATTTGCTTCCTTATTTTTCACTACTTATACAGGTCAGCCGTTGTGACCTGGAACTTGTAACCTTCACACCTTTAATCATTTCACCCAATACTGCAATTAAAACATAACCATGAAATGGAAATTAAAGTAAAAATGTAAATGAAAATGAGACTGAACAAGCTGGTTCTTTCCCTCATGTTCCATAACACACAATTGTCTGTACTGTTGGACACACAGCTTCAATGCAAACACATCATTTCATCTTTAATAGATTTCTCATCAGCTCTTAAAATCTGTTTTCCACTTCTGGAGCGAGCACTGTTGTTTCACCATGAATTCTGCTGGTGTTTGTGCAGAAAGGTCTAGAGCAATTGAATTGAGAGCATGAATGGAAACAATCATGAGAGTGTAGGAGCATGGTCATCATCAGTGTAGCTCATGGTCATCTGCATATTAATTTACAAGAGGACAAAAAGATTCACCTCCAACCAAGTGGCACTGCTGTGACAAATGTGAGATAATGGTGAATGATAATTTGACATTGCTAATACTTAACAGTAAGAAGGAAGTAAAGAGTCATCTGGTAGTTACACAGCAATATCAACCTAAATTTGTCATAACATTAACCATCATAAGCCACTGGTCCCAAGGCATACTGTAAGTGAAACTGGGAAGATGGCACCAATTTTATTTTTTCTCAAAATTTTCTCACTTTAAGATCAGTAGGACCTGTTGAACAGATACAAGTTTAAGCTGATGACTGTTGCATCAGTGAGCTTCAGATGTAGGAGGGACTGTATCTTAGCTAAAAAGACTCATTTACCCTCCTACTCTCTAGTGAATACATAGCTTATGACTGGATCAGAGACCTTTTCGGAGCAGCAGTCTTAAACATTCAGCACTGAAGAGAAAGAAGCATCGTTCTAAACTGACGGGTGGTCACTGAAGCCTGAGGTTAGAGTTCATATGAAGAACACTGGCTATGCCCTGACTAGTGTGGAAGACTACCCAGCAAACGCTGTCAGCACTTTTACCATTTGCCAGCTCACTTGAAACTTTTTGTAGTTGCTGTTGTTCTTCTGCCAACCTTCAAAAATGAATAAAAAAACCTGAATAGCTGGAGACTGTGGCTATCTCAAAGCAGCAACACACCATTCACTTGCATAAAGCATGGAAATCTAGTTATAGTTGAAAATTGGTTGTATTCATTCTTCTGCTTTGTTGAATATATGTATAAAGTTATATATTTGATTTCAAAAAGAACTATCCACCTGTTTTCAAGGAGAAATTGTTTATTTATGATACTTGGTGTGTGGTTTTTTGATAAGCAGAAGAAAACAAAGTCTGTAGTATCCATACATACCGGTAGTTGGGTTCTACTCTTCTCTGCAGTGTGTTGTGCTAACTTTAGCATGGGTCATTATTACTTTTGCCATAGGATATGCATGCATTTACTGCAATTTCAGAATAATAATAGGTTTTTATTACTGGGGGTCACTGCCCAATTTTCTCAAAGACAACAGCTTTAATGCATAAAGGAATGAATGCAGGACAAGTTGTAGTTATTTTGACTGTAGCTGTGCATTTATCATGTGATTATATATGGTTTGTGAAAGTCTTCTGAAACAAAACAACAACACTAGCAATCAACAAAATGACAACAACATCCATTAGCATCTTTCCTCTGCACAACAACAGTAAAAGCAATATAGTTTGATGTTCTCTATAAAGCGACCCACATATGTACCATTAACACCAAATGGGGCACTCTTAGCCATTCCATTACTTTAATGTGAACATTCATGCATACACACACAATAATGTTCATACACACACACACATACAAATTCACCAATGCATCACTTAAGGCCACACACTCACTGCAGTATAGTAGATTCCCTTGCACACTTACTGATTTTGAGGTGAAACAGTGCTGTACCTCTCAGTTGTAAACACATGCACTCTGCATGAGTTGATTAATTCTGGCAGAGTGCCAGAGAGGTGCCCTATAATAATGTACCACAATGTATTACTTACAGGAAGGTGCACACAAATGATTTTTAAAGCTGCAGAGGTAATGATTTTGCCTGGCCAGCAGCAATAGCTAGAAAATATTTATGTACAGTAGACCTCTTTTATGCCACACTAAGTTGCAAAAGAAATAAAAAAGGGCACATGGACGGCTTAATGTGGCACCATTATCCTTGTGCAGCAGTGTAAGTCAAATGTGTGTAAGTAACTTCGCTAACCCCTGAGGGAGTGAGCGTATGGCAGCATCAGAGAATGGGCCCTCGTCCCCTCAGTGCTTGTACTCTAACCAGGCATGAGACATTGGTCCTGACTCCTTCCAACCCCTAGTCATGGTCACCACAAGTTAAGTGACCAATTCCAATGCACTGCTTAAGGCCAAATAACCATTCACAAATACTGTATGTGACATTCTCTAAAACGAGATCCAGGCATGTGGTTTGCCATTTGAACAATATCTCTGAAGGCAAGTTTGCATGAGTTTGTGGAAATGAATTGGTGTTTGTTTTTTCAGTTCTTTCAAATTTTAATTCTGGGCAAAGGACTGTTTATGGGGAGAGGTTAGAAATGGGTTGATTTCTGTGTGTGTGTGTGTGTGTGTGTGTGTGTGTGTGCACACGCGAGCATAATCAGTTTTATATTCACAGTAGTTGTGACCTTATCACAGAGGCTGATGATTTGATCTTGATGATTTTAAATTCACATCACATAGGAACTGGCAACTCTGCCAGTTTGCCTCAGCAAAAGAATATGGATTTTAGCTTGACCTAAGTCTGTCAGCCTGACAGCTCAGAAACACCACCACCACCACTAACTAGATGTGCTACTAAAATCCCAACCAAATTCTTAAAATCAAATTAGAAACATCTCAATTCTCTTCACATCTGTAAACTTATTGCATGCAGACTGCTTGATTTATGAGACAACTTGCTATGTAAGGTATTTTACTGTGGTTTAAATGCATCTTTGGTAAGAACAGAGAGAAAAAATAACTTTTCTGTGTAAAGTAAGAAAAGAGGAAAAAAACCAAATGAAAAAACGGTAATTTAACACTTCCTAGAGCAGTGCCTGTTATCACTAGACAGGGTCAGCAAATTGATTCTGCCATGCACATGGGTAATTTTAGTCAGTCTTCCAGATTAAAATAAATACATAAATAATATCAGTGGAGCTGTTGTAACCCAGGAACATGCCACACATATAAACAGGTATTATCGTCCTAACGTGGCTCCACATGGTTGTAATGCCAGCTGCTGCAGCTCCTGTATTTTTCCCTATTTTTTTATTTTCTTGACACTAATTAAATCTCTGCAATCAGTAATGTTATTTTTTATTTGCGTGTTTATATTCTATTTGTTTTTCCCTGCTTGGGGTAGCTAAAAAAAAACAAAAAATAAAGATAACAAACGTGATAAATGTATTCTCACAGGACCAAATTCATGTGGCATTGAGGTAAAAATTCTACATCACTAGACCTCTCACAGAAATAATAGGGGAAAATCCAAGGACATTTCTGGGGATGGTGCCAGCAGGGGATATAGCAGCAAATATGGTGACTGTTCCTGGAAAACTAGGGCATCCAGTTTCTCAAGCTAAAACTGCTCGCTTTGGTATTCAGACCTCTGACTTATTTCTTGTGTTTAGGGCTCTACTGGTAGCTGATGTAAGCCTGAAACAGACAACTTTCACAAATTAAGATATCTACAGTGCATGCACATTATTTATTCAGTGCATCTTAATGACAACCATGTCACTAATCATGTAGGGTGTAATTCTAACCATACAGTATTTCTATCCTTGTGCAACTTATAGGGGAGGAGGCACTGACTATGTACCTGGCCAAAAACAAGCTGGACAGGAAGCTTGCCAATGCTACTCAGAACGTGGAAGCCCTTCATCAGCTGGCCTCGTCATACTTCATTGACCGTGACGGCACGATGAGGAAGTTGCATGAGATCCAGATTTCCACCAATGCCATCAAGGTTGGTGAATATTGAACTTGCACTTGGTATACAAATGCATGTTTTTTCATTGTGCAACAAAAAATGGATGTACTACCTGAGCCATAATATTACAGTCAGTAAACAGTACAGTCAGTAAATTTTATACATGCACCTGACAACTTGAACTTTTTTATACCCAAACATCCTTCTTAAAATGTTTTGCTACAAAACTGTGCTAATGAGGGGGAAAAAACCAAAACAACAACAACAAAATGATTATTAGAAGGTGTTTACTGTCACAGAAATGTAAATATGATGTACCATACGCCTACACAAACCATATGTTTTGACAGTCAGGTAAACAGTTATCTTCTGTTTTCTCCTGAGACAATGTACTGTATAATGCAAATATGTAATGCTGAAAAAAAGAAATACAAACTTTATCTCTGAATTTATATCAGCATACCGTAAACTGTAAAGTAGCATTAATCAAATAAGTTAAGACATTAAATGGCTGACACACATATAAAAAAAGCTGAAAATTTGTGAGCAGTGTTATATCCATTCACCGGCTCATTCAACTGGGACACTGAGGAGAGGGGGCTAGGGAAAGCAATTGTAAAATATAAACATCCAGCAAAGCCAAATAGGCTGGAATTTTAGAAAAGCCCTTGCTTGTAATCATGGTTCAGCAATTAGTCCAAGCATTCACTCTTGTTTCATTTGGGAGGAGGGTGGTAGTATCAGCTTGGATTGGATGAAATATACAGAAATAAATCTGTACACTAACAAAACACAAAATGACTCCTTCTCAATTGGTTATCATTATTATTATTATTACAGTCATAATGATGAAAATGCACTGAACAAGAAGGGTTGATGTTCTCCATCCTTCAGAGAAATGTCTGCAAACTGTTTATGATCGGTTTATCAAATAGCATGTCGACACACAAATCAACGTATTGCTGTCAGATGATTATTACACTCGGCCTTATAAATGTAACGGCAAAAATTTAATTAGCATTTTCACAGTTTTGTTCTCTCTTTTTTTTTTCAGTTTCTCAGCCATATGGAGTAATCTATCAAATGCTTTCTAAAATGAAAATGGTTAAGGCAGCTTTATTGCTAGACAAACACAGCATTAAAAAGAAGCACGGCCACAACAAATCAGGTCCCAAATGGTGAATCAGTCTGGCAGTGATAAGCATTATGATTCTATGTGTATACCTGTATAACAAATAAATAATGATGCTCGGGGACCCGGGGCAACATTACTTGTCTGCTATGACCTTGCTTATATGCATCTAGTTTGCATGGCAAACCGTGCCACAACTAAAAATGGAAAGCTGGTGTGAACCTAAGTGTGCAGCACTGCTTCTGGGATGTTTTGCTATGTGAGGACTTTATTAATATGTTTGCAGTTCAGCAGCAAGAACCACTTGCTTCCACTATGTGCCCAATATAGTTGTGGCAACCCAGATAACCCAAGACAACTGCATGCTGATTTACTGACTGTGAAATGCATCAGTGTCTTTTAATATTATATTTAAATGAATCATTAAGTAAATGTAACAAATATATCACAACAAGCACATAGAAACAAACATTTATAGCTGGATTGTGGCTAATACAACACCATAGACTTCATGGGAATGATACCCTTCTCTCTTTAACATTTGACCACACAACTGTGTGTTGGTTTGCATATCAAGCTAACTACAATAAGACTGGGCTATGGACACAAGAGAGCTTCACTGTACCATACATTCAAACTGTACAGAATTGAGAATTAGACAATAAGACAATTGTACAAGCCATTGAAGCTGTTAATTTTGTTTTATAAAAAAAAAACTAATTAAACTCTCAATACAAAAACCTTTATGTTTATATAAAAACAGACTAAAAACCTGAGCCAACAAAGATGCAGGTGGAATTGTGTTATGTGCCGCAGTCAGATTTTACCTTTACTGAGCGAGTTAGTAGGTGTTAATTTCAAGCACTGGTGATCATAATTATTTAGACTTCTCTGGTTTTCTATGGCTCTGCAATCACACAATCAACACAATTCTTAGCAGAAAGCAGATTTTGAATGTGAATGTCATACGATCATGCAGACTTTCATCCTGCAATAGTGCATTGCCTCCTGTTAATATCAATAAAGACCGCCTCATCTGAAATCGTACTTCATCATAAAAGATCTTGAGATGCCAGGTGTGGGTTCCTAGACCAGAATTTGTGAACCACTGTCTTATGAGATGAGTCCCACTCCTACAGCCACAAAATCACAATTGAGATTTGTACATCACCAGGGGTATGGATATAATTAATCAACTTATTTCCAGCTTTCTTAAAGTAACACTGATTTTAAAAGTTTTACATTGGTTCATCTATGATCTGAGTAATGGTTTGATGTGGTTAAATGTGAATGTCACTTTCGGCTTTTTCCCATTAGGGGTCACCATAGCGAATCGTCACTGACAATTGGTACGTGTTTTACGCTGGATACCCTTCCTGACGCAACCCTGACTCAAACCTGGGCCGCAGTGGCAAAAGCACTGCACCCTAAGCACTAGAGTCTCAGGGAACAAGATGTGGTTAAATGTGGTGTGGTTAAAAAGTTTAACTGAGATGGTGCAGAAAGACATGTGTTTTAACACTGTGCATTACCTGCATCAGCATCAAAAATAAAACTTTCTTATGAATATGGAAATTATAATGTCTTGTCTGAGACACAGATTAATGGGTTATATGAAAATATTTTATTGAATACTGCTTGTAGGCTTTTATTTTTAGATTTATTTCCCACAGCCATGCAGAAGCAACAGAGATACAGTATGTATCTATATCCAAACCAAACATAATGCATAAATAGCTTATTTAAGCTTATTTAAATCATGCCCAGTCAGCACCAAACCTTTGCCACACAAAAGTCTGTGCAGATTAATCTTTCTGAAAACTTATGCCAGTTCCTTTTCTATATCTTCATCCTAAGCTACAAGGGTGCAGCAAGTATAGATGGATGTTACTGTAAAAAAACAGAACCACTGCTTAAGTGGTTTGGCTAAATTTGATAGTGATAGAAAGAGAAATGACTTACTGTGATTGTAGCTAGCATAGTTGTTAAAAAGTATGATAAAATGCAAGATGAGGTGATCACCCTTTTGCACACAGTGTGCATGGATGCTTTAAAAAAAAAGCAAGAATACCTTGAATAGAGTTGGTCTTGACATTGTGCAGTTAATTTAGGGTGTTTAAATGACCTAAATCACATATTACATCAAGTCAAGAATTTTATTTGCCATTTATGCATAAACAGACAGTCTAGGCATTTTGGGATTCTTGTGCAGCTCTCCTTTGGGGTCAGGTAAGGAGTCAAAAGCCAGAAAGAACACTTAGTCTTAAAATAAAATAAAAAAAGTTACATAAAGGCAACAAAGCATTAAAAGAGCAATACACAATAATAGGTTAATAGTATTTTCCCCAGTGAACTTCAAACATTGCACTTAGTAATTCACTTGGTTGAGTTGGGTATGTCATTACGCTTGGTGAGATAGTGAGGGGTTATAACATATTAAAACACAGTTTATATTCAGACCTGTTTCTATTACTTGGTAGAGAATGTCCTGCTATTACTCAGGTCCCACAAAAGAACATTGTTGATGAGATGCTCTTATAAAAATACCTTGTGGAACATTTCTATATTATTATTGTGCATGTCTAGTGAGGGGTTATTGCACATATATTCTCACATTTCTCACATGTTCGTATTTGCCATCAGTCTTACTGTGGCA
>NW_018127929.1:1257160-1267615 GCF_001952655.1 Monopterus albus
ATTATCCTCTCTGCAGTCTTTATGACCTTTTGAAGAGCCTTCCACTCTGACTGTGTGGTGTCTTTATCAGACTACAGTTTGGTATGGTATACCAGCCTGATGCCAGTGGTGAGGATGCTCTCTACCAGTCCTCTAAAAGCCTGGGTGAGAGCAATGGTTCAACTCAGCTTTTCTGAGCCTCCTGATGAAGTATAGCCACTGCTGGGCAGGCACCACTGTGGCAGCTGTGTTCAGTGACCAGCTTCAGGCCCAGGAACTTGTGGCTGTCAGCAGAGGGGAGGGGTTCTTCCTGAAGTCTACTATTATTTCTTTTGTCTTGTTTATGTTGAGGATGAGGTTATTCTCCTCTCCATAAACAAGAATGTCGTTCACCAGGCTTCTGTATACTGAATTGGTATACCGAGGTCTGTCATCTTCCCAATCAGCCTACCCAGAGGAATGGTGTTGAATGCAGAGCTGTAATCCAGGAAGAGCATCCTAGCATACATACTGCTGTTGTCCAGGTGTTTCAGGGTATGGAATAAAGCCAGAGCCATCGCGTTGTCCACTGATCTGTTGGGGCGGTAGGCAAACCTCATTACATGATGGTTTTATTAATATTAATTTAAATAAATTATGCATTTTAGTAACTGCACTATATTGTACAGTATATGCTGTGTTTTTTTTTTTATTATTTTTTAGGTGCAGCATTGTATTACTTTGGAAGGATTACTGGCTTCTTGTTAATCAGTGAAAAGAGTGTTGGAATCTTCCATTCAATAACTTTAAAACTCCAACTGCTGCTACCATGCACCTGTGCACCTGTAGGAAAGTGTCCAATCCAGCTCTCTAATGCATCCACAGTGATCTACCTCACTATCGTCATTCAATGTGCACCTTCCTAGCTTTTTGTTGTTGTGAGTGACAAGTGGATTAAGGGGCTATGGCGGATGAGACTTCAGGTAGCAGGAAGTCAACCATGACAAAATTAAGCAGACCTGACAGTGGCTGCTGAGTCAGTTTCTCAGGAAAGGAAGGCAGGAGGTGTTGAGCAGATAAAGTATCATACAGCACATACACACACACAAAGCTGCTGCTAAGCTGAGTGCACTGCATATCTGCTGATCAAGACTGATGGACTTGTAGCATATATCAAGAGGTGAGTGTCTGAGTTTGAAAAGGGTTTGTGAATGGATTGGCGAAGGAGTGACGTAGTTAATGGGAACATAGACGTCTAAGACAGCTTGTCCATCTCCCATCCCCTGACACTTAAAAATTTGTAGTTAGAAACTCAGAATAGAGACTTAGTGCACCTTGCTCTTCTAATGTCATAAAATTGCAGCTTAGGAAGTTTGCTCTGATGATACTACTATGATTACTACTAATAATAATAGTAATTACAAAATTTATGTGTCTAACATTACAGTGCACTAATAGCATACTATGGACAAGGTGGGTTAATAATACATGCTGATCTAAGTGTTGACACAAATTATGATGCTTTACACTGAATTCAAGTCTTTTGAGCATATTGTGTTTTCTGTGTGTCATGACACACAGGCTTAATAACCAACCAGCCAGCTTATATTGTGCTTATGCACATTGCCAGAAAAATGTGTGTTTAAAGAAATCACTAGAAACTAACTGACAAAATAAAATCAGCACAAACTGAATCAGATCTTGATATGGTATTTGTTAACAATTAAAGTCACACACTATTTTGATGTGCACACTGGTATATGTTATCAGATAGCACCGTCATGAGAACTTATACAACATAAAATACTAAGCTTAAATGCATCAAGTTTTTAAAATACATTCAATTTCATTCAGTTTTAGTAATAATAACATTTACTCTTTGACAAAGTGCATGAATGTCAGATGTTTAATGCTAGATATACTAAAAAATGTGAAAAAAAGACAACTGCGTTCTCATATCACTCAACTAAAAATAAAAGAATCATAAATTTCAGTTGAGTCACATCGTCTGCAGACAGACAGTAATCAGAATCTGCAGAGAAAGCAAAGTCCAGCAGAAGACACAGATCTATAAAGACAGAGAGCAGAGGCTTTGCTCCTCCAGTATTGATTCAGTATGGCTGTGAGACCTGCTTTGGAGTACGACCTTACAATCAGGATGAGAAACACTTGTCGATACAGCAGAAATGTTGTAGACATTTCCTGTCTGAAAGTAACCAAAATCTGGTCCACTTTGTTCCATTTAAATATTCTGTGAGGCAATTGTAATTTGGTCTCTCAGGGATCCACCACTTTATTCATTTATTCATGATTATCATGCTTACTAGTCATAGGTCACAAAGTACTACAATGATTTATCCACTTGAACAGTTTTGTATAAAAACCTAAAACAAATTAGATTAAAAATGACAAAACATTAAAATTATATATTTGCAAATACACCTGAAAATCACTGTTTCAAAGTTTCTTACTGTCTTTTGTGGTGTGTACAATTCTTCTTAATGTACTGCATATTGTCTATAATACAATTAAAACAGAGGAGACTATCAAACAAACAAATCAGAAAATCTTGTTCATTAAAACCTCATTACCCAAGAAGTGTGCATCACCAAATAAAGCAAGAAATAAACCAATCTGAAAAGTAATTTTACAAAACTCCAGCAACAATTATATTTGATTTCAATGAGAAAATTGCTCTAATTTGGAGATATTTGCATATTGTGCAGATGTCAGGGAGGAGCTGGTGGAAGCCCCTTCCCTTTACCGAAATGTCCTAAATGGTTCACTGCCAACTTTTTTAATGCTCATTGCCTGATATCAGAAAACAGTGTCCTGTGATAGAAGGCAGATTGGTTGGTTGTTTGCTTATATAAGCTGTAGTAAATTCACATAGTTGGCAAATCGGAAACCAAAAATCTGTCACCACATACTGTACACTCACACAGTGTGCCTTTGGCTACAGTACCTTGGCCACTGAATCATGTAGATCTAGAAATCTAGTTTGTAAATACTGTGAAGTAATAGTCACCAAACAAATCCATTTAACATCAACAGTAAATCAACTGCACAGATTCTACCTTTAAAATATTATTTGACTTAAATAAAAATATGCATAGAGTACATGTTTTCCTGCAGTATATCAGAACACTATTTATGCCATGTATAATTCTTCACAATCATTATTTGATTAACTGTGCCATTATCAGACTACTAATGAGTCGGCAGAACAGTACGTGAACATCAGGGCAGCCAGCAGGATAGAGAACAATCAGTCTTTGAAGGCATCAGGCATCTGTTCAAGCGCTAATGCAAAGTTTTCTCATTATAAACGCAGTTGTCTTTTCATCATTGAGAAATACAAACAATTGTTTGATTGTTATTGGACTCCTACAGGTTTCACATGCTGTGCAAGCAGCAATGGTTGGAATACTGAAAATACATTATAGAGTGCTATTAAGGTTACATGCAAAATTGATCCCTAAGGAGCACCGATTTTATTGTTAAGTAAAATTCAGTGGCAATCAAAATCAGTAATAACCGTAGTGCCAAACATGAGCTTTATTTTGAACAGCAAGGGGTAGCTTTCACTCTGAGTGTGTGTGTGTGTGTGTGTGTGGCATCTCTGCAGACTAGATCCAAATGCTTGGCGCTAAATGTGTGGACTGATGGATACGTGCATAGTGCCTGACTGAATTTATCAAACCTTTCATCCTTATTACCTCTTTCTGTCTCCCTGAGCCTTTGGACTGCTTAAGAAGTCTTAGCTACATGTGAACCTTAATCAAGACCCAGACATATGCCCCCCTGTGCTAATGCAACCCTCAGCAGAACCTTATTCTTGTTTGTTTTTTTTTTAACCTGAGACCTATCCAGAAATACATCAGCTAAAATTAATGGTTTTTTGTCGCCGCCCCCCTTGTGCACTGAATATCTCTCCTAACCCACAACTGTAATGAAGAACATGAAAGATAAAAGAAAAACAAGGAACAAATCTACATGTCACAAAAAGGTGCTGTAATTACAGTAATACTATCATGGATAATTCAGAACTTTAAAATACATGACATCTCTATTCTTGTCTGTTTTTAATTTACTTGTGTGAAATATGGACACTGATATAGAGCTATGACAGCATGCAAACACACATGTATACACTCAGACAAACAAATAAACAAACACACAGTGAGCCCACAGTACTGAACAAGGTGGCCTGGGGTTATGATGTAATTAGATCATACAGTATGAGGTATTATCTATTTTTACTGATTCATAAATCATGTTTCACTTCTTCCTGTGCCAAAATCTGAATTCATTGTCATCTTCACACTCTGTTACCACATACACACAGCCTCTGGGGTTCACAGCAGTAGTATTTCCTCATTCCTTTATTTAGTATTTGTTTTGCAAGAAAAAGAAATCATTTAATAATGTGGACGTGATCATACTTCTCCACCTATTCTCCGCTGGTGTTCAAAAACAAAAAATATACAGCATATAGTCAGTATAAAGAGAGATCTCTTCCCGCTGTGAACAATATCACACCTTGCTGATAGAAATAAATGACATGTGGTTGTTTGTCTTTGTGGTGCCAAACCTGATTGCTGCAAGGTAGGGCTCCAGTAGGGACGGGGGGTCATTTCAGGATGAAAATAAGATACCCAATGGAGTGTTTAATGGAAAGAAAATGTCAGTTTTACGAGGGTGTGTCTTCCTGTTGGAAAAATGTAATTACGCAGTAAGAAGAATGATTAGGAATTGACTGTGTACACTGTATAAGCTTACATTCTATCGTGCATATGAACGGTTATAGCATGTGTGCTGCATATTCATTCAGGTATGTAGTGTGCAAGTATACATCCCTACCAGGGAGTGTGCTTCCATACAAGTACTCTGGACATGTTATATGCATATTTTCTGATGATGCTGAAGTGTAGTGGGTGGTGGCGGTGTAACAGCCACAGCGATAATATCATATTTCACATTTTACTGTCCAGCGAGCCTTATGGGGTAAGGGAAATCTAACGTGGGTACAGTATGACCCAGATTTTTGTCATCTGTAGTGGTCAGGTTTGGAGCAGTTTACATCTAATTTGCATTTATCACAAGCAAAGATTTTATATGCAAGTTGTCTGAGTTACACACTTGAGGGTGCCGTTGTTATAATTAGACATGTCCCAGCGCTGATCATTTTTCGGCATCGCTTAAAACAAATGATTTATATTAAAAATAACTTTGAAGCATTTGCCATAGAATGGTTATTAAAATATTGATTCAGCCAGGATATATACAAGTACTGCTCTACTACATGTTTGTCAAATATGGCATCATTTTTGAGGGACACTGTAGCTGCATGTAATATGATATGAACAAGGCAGAAAAAACGTCCTCAGAGATCTTCCACTACACTGCTCGGCAAATTACTGAGGAGCACATCTCTTCATTTCTATGTAGCCAGAAATAGCAAGTCATTAAGAGAATTGCAGGTGATAGGCAGATTAGTAAGGCTCAGCAGAGGCGATACGTAATGAAGACAGTTCAACCTTACAGTATTCTTCCCTGCCCCACTCACCCATCTTAGTGCCTTCATCACTGGTTTTCCTTATCCCACATTGCTTCGAAACAAGTTTTTTTATTTTCCTTGATCTTTCAAGTTGAAACACAACTTGGTGACACAGTATAATGTGAGGTTTGGTTTCTGAGAACATAGTGCTCTCAGTATGGTTTGAAAAACTGAAATTAGAAAACACTGCCCCCAAGTTACAAGTATTATGCAATAATAAGCGTTCCATATGCTGTGATTAGCTTTAATTAACTTGGTTAAAAAATAGTTTTATTGCACAAATGAAACAGATGAAACACATCCTAGAATGATATCCAGTGCACATGATTTCTGCATTCCCATTCTCACATGGCTGCATTGAAAATGTGAAGTTAATACCGACATAAGGGTCTTTGGATTTTTTTCTATGCATTTTAAGTGATTTATTGAAATAAATTGTCTCGGTTTACTATTTTTTCAGTTGATATTTGGGGATGGAGATAGAACTGTACATAGAGATACACATAGAATGTAAAACCATACACATAGATATTGTTTAAAATGGTTTGGACAATGTTAAGAAAAAAAACAACAACTAATTAATCACTTTAGTTGATTGAAAATTACCTAATTCTCGATCACTTTATACACAAGTTAGGCATAAGACATGTAATGTTTTGAGATGCCTACAATTATCTCAGAGGAAAGCTCCATGATAAAATAAGTCTATTTTGCATTTACTCTCTATCAGATTATCTGCATTGATTGATAAAATAGTGACTTGTATAAACTCATCTTTGCCTCCGATGGTGACTACTGAATGTCCCAGACCTTTCTATTTATGTTAAGAAACTATAAATAGTCAAGTTCTGGGATCATACTTATATTTTTATTCAGTGTACAGCAGGTGCAGCTGAATAGGATAAAGACACACACTGTACTGTAGACAGTGCTACAGTAGCATCAGTTGTAAGGTAAACAGTACATAGAGTATGTTGTTTGCTACAGATGCCTTGTAAGAGTAGGTCAACATTTCTTTTGCTATTTTATAATAAGAATACTGACTGTACCACATGAAATTCAAACATGTAACAAAAAGTGTCAAATATGCTTGAGGCTACACTGTTTGGCTGATGTACTTAAGGCACCAACTGCTAGAACCTAGCTCATATATGGTTCATTTTAATATGAAATGAAAGAAGCAATATACACTAATTGAAACTGAACAATTAGGCACAGTACCCGTTCACCTACACACATCTACTATCGCTGCATTGTATGCCACCAGGATAAATTTAGCATTTTGATAAACCAAGGAGTTTGCACAAACAGAGAGGAACTTTGTTTTCTAACCCCTGGGACTTAGGGAATAGAACATTTACATTTGGTTGCCAAGAGAAACTACAGAAACGGAGGAAACTCAGGACCTCATGTGCATTGTCTCTTATTTACTTGGCAGGAGGATTTTTAGTTTTATTTTTATTTATTTTTGATGACAGATGACAGCTAGAGAAGACGTTCCAGAACCATGGTTTTTGACTGTATGCTGTGATACAGCCTGGGCCCAGTGGGAATCCACTGCTGTGTTCTGCTTAATAATCCAAATCCTCTAAGTCCCCCTTGGCCCACTTCAGTCCTTTGATTGCTCCTTGTATTTTTATTACTTTATACTCCATTTTCATCATCTGCTGCACAACACGCTTATGGTGTGTGCTGGAGAGAAAGAAAAAGAGAGCCTAGCAAGTCCTGCTTACTGCTCTCCTAAGGTCATTCAGCTTAGAAGGGTCAGCCTCTAATCCATAAAGCTAGGTACTTTATGTCTGTGCCCAATTTGGAAAAATAATTCTTGCAGAAAATTTATTTTATAGTAAACTAGCTGTGGCAAGCTGTGCTCATGTTTATGCACATCCATTAGAATGTGTGAGAAGTGTGTGTAGCCGCTAATGTAAATGTGCCTTAGCTAGCTCATGCATTTGCTTGCTTTGCCACCTGAGAAGATGTCCTTAGGTGACAGAGGACAGATACTCACTTTGCTCAGTCACCATGGATCATGCAACACAACCTTTTGAAGGAAGTAATTTGTTCAGCAGTAAGGACAACACAAAGGGAGGAAAAAGAGCACTGTCAGCAGTCATCAAGATGGTGGAGTGTGATAGGTTAGCTCTGTAATCAATCTGCACCTGCACTTTATGCGAGACCATGAAGAGCATTTCAAAGTCCACTGCATTGCTGGAAGGAAAGAAAGAAAAGAACATGCTTGGAAATTGTGGACTAGTTAAATAAAAATCCAATGAAATGATTATTAATCTCACAAACAGTCAAACACAATAAAGTAGTTGTCAAGAGACAATTCAGTTTTACTATAATCACAGAGATAAATTTGTTTTATTGTGTTTCAAGCAAAATTAAAATGACACTAACCTCTATAGTCTGAGAGCAGTAAACACTAATCTTTATTAGCGTCAAAAGATTGGCTTTCGATTTTTAAATACCAGTGGAATCAATAAAATTAGTGCTAAACAAAGAGGACTAAAGTGCATTGCAGTGGTGTGGGTTGTCTATGTGCCATCTATACTGATATTGTAATCCACAGCTGAACATAATGTTATTTCATAGCTATTTTCTTTTCACCCAAGTTTTTTTGAAGATCCAGCAGTCTGTTGAAGTCAGAACAGATTGACTGGGTCTGTCCCACCACACCGGGAGAATAAAAACCTCTGCAAATTTGTCTGATATTAGCTAAAAATGAATTAAACTTCTTTGTGATACCTTTAAGTGTGGTCATTTATATTCTTTTATTTAATATTCAGTATAATAAAGCATCGCATTCAGTTTTATCATGCATGAAGTGATATTTCCATAAGAAAATTACTTTTAGATTGTTGTGTTTCTGTCTCATATAAGGGTCAGAATGTGTTTGCAATACAACAGCAGGATGTCTTAAAAATTCAATTTTGCTAACTATTAGTAACTGATTACCCTTAAAATCCAATTCTGTGTCATTTATATTGCGATATTTAAGTATAAACAAAAAGTTGTTATTGAAAAAAATGATGGACTTCATTAAGATCATAGTCTGTTACTGTAATTCAGGTTGTGTGTTACAAGATAGCAGATTGCTCAGAGGAAACACAAGTATTGGTAGTGTAGAGACATGACACACTGACCTTAATGCGTTGTATAGTTTCTCTGTCAATTCATAGCAAATCAATTTCATTCGTCAAACTTTGTGCTTTTAACACACCCACATTAAGAGCAAATTCACTGAATTGCTACTTAGATAGTATGCTTCTTATATGGAGTCTGTCCTCACCTGTCCCCCTCTGATGTTCTATTTTTTACCACCAAATGCCTGATGCCAAGGGTGAAATATACATCTGTCTAATTTCTTGCTTGTCAGCTCACCATCTGGTGCAGTGTCAACATTAAAGGCTGGAAAAATGGTATCACACTGCCAATCACACATTAGTGTAGAAAGCACACATTTCTGAGACCATAGGTGGTCTTACAGACAAAGTGGTCATTTCTGTTTATCCATAAATGTGATGTTTTTGCCATGTTCAGTCCGACTATAGACGCAAAGCTCTTCCTCGAGAACAGAGTTTAGTGTTAAGCATATTTCATTAGTGTCAAGTACAAGTAGCTGGTCTATATTTGGTGCTTTCAACAGACTCAGACCACACTGCTAGAGTAAAGCAGTGAAAACTGATCGTATCTTATTCGTGTAAAATATTTCCCTATACAGTACGTATGTACAAATGTTTGTCAAACCACATTCTTCAGAGATAGATATCTACTGTATGTACTACACATGATTTTAATTTAGTCTTTACATGTAAAGTTATCTTCTTCACACTTCCCATTTGTTGGATTTCACCTTCTTATTTGAAGCAGTTATAAGCAGCATTTTATTATATGGATCACATGACTACTTGCCTTGAGAGCTCAGATCACTGCAACCTAAAGAAGTGGTATGATGGGGGAAAACAAGAGGTTTAAGATGAATCAGGGTGATGGTGGAGGTCCTCCTTTGCTGTCAAATTGCTAAACTTCCTCTCTACAGTGTTTTTACATTATTCAAAATTTTGAATCTCCCACCTAGAGAGTGAGTGAGGTCACACCCAAAGGTGAAATTGGATATGTGAAGATAAGCTTGAGAGCACAGGGAGCTAAATGAGAATAGCTCTACTAGAGCTAAGCTAGTTGCCTCCAACTACATAAAAAAGTGTTACTTTGTTAGGAAATTTAAACACAATCATATTGTTCTGAAACATTCTGGTTCATATAGTTCTATATATCCTACTGTAAAGATCAAGTGTTGGAGTACTTGCATTATTCATTAGGTCCTCTTCTGATTGACTAGGGGTAAACTCATCACCCCCCAACCCATTTTGAAAACTATTTCTTGTAACCTTTAATGGGTGGCAGGTGGGGCTAATTTATGGACTGTTTTTAACGCATAGTAGAAAAGCTTCTTCCCATGTCTGTGGGGCAATTATACTAGTGTGAAATCAGTTCAATTAGCACAGGTAAAAACTTTAGTTAATCAAAAAAAGAGACCTGCCTAATAAGGAAGCAACAGCTGACACTGATAGTGGCTGGTGGGTCCTGTGATCTCTAACTTTTCACATTGCCTTGTGTGAAACACTGTAATAGTAATACATCAGAGCAGAGTACAGAGAGAAATGCAACATACTCAAAACACTGACATACTGTAAGACTGAAACACAGGTACTGTTTAATACTACAATGCACATAAACAATATTTACATTTCATTTATGTAACACTTGCCAAGTGTTTAGACAAGGAATTATTAATCTCTAATTAAGGCCAACAAGCTGGAATAGGTTCGGCTACTGGAGCAATGTGTGGTGTTCAAATGAATCTCACAAACCATATGTTTGAACACTTTCTTACTGTATTTGAACGTGTGCACATATACAAAACAATTTAGATA
>NW_018127929.1:1270668-1275622 GCF_001952655.1 Monopterus albus
CACCACACAAGTAATATATTAAAGAATTATTACAGAGTATTATCATTCATACACCACACCCACAATGTTTCATCTAATTAATCCTTGAGCCTGTTCTTGCATATATCTTGATTGACACATACCTTTATATTTATGTTTAAACTCGTCAATTCTATTACTATTTTTTATGTCTACACTTAAATTATTCTATAGTTTTACCCCACTTATGGAAATACAAAATCTTTTTTTGGTTGTACGTATAGCATGAATTTTTAAATTTAATTGACCCCTTAAATTGTATCCCCCTTCCCTTTCATTAAATAGTTTTTGAATTCCACCAGGTAATAAATTGTTCCTGGCTTTATACATAAACACAGCAGTCTTATATCCCACTAAATCAAAACATTTTAACAATTTAGACTGTATGAAAGCTACATTGGTGTGATCCCTATATCCCATCTTATGCACAATTCTTATCGCTCTTTTTTTGTAATATATACAATGGTTGAAGTGAGCTTTTGTATGTATTTCCCCAGTTTTCAACGCCATACTCTAAGTATGGTAGAATCAATGAAGAATACAAAATGCGTAGTGCTTTCCCGTCCAAAATATATCTAACCCTTGCCAATATCGATATAATTTTTGCTATTTTATTCTGAACATATCTGATATGAGATTTCCAGGAGAATTTGTCATCAAGTATGACACCTAGAAATTTAATTTCATGTACTCGTTCTATATTAGCTCCCCCAATTTTCAATTGAAGTTCATTATCTAGTCTACGATTCCCAAATACCATAAATTTAGTTTTATCCAAATTCAGAGATACTATATTACTGTCACACCATTTCTTTATCTTCTCAAGTTCCTGTGAAACCCGTCCAGAGAGTTGCTGTAGGTTTTCACCCGATGCCCATATGGTAGTGTCATCAGCAAACAAAACCACTTTCACTAAATCAGAAACCTTGCATATATCATTAATGTATAATATAAATAATTTAGGTCCCAAAACAGAACCCTGAGGCACTCCACATACAATATCCAGCTCACTCGATTGGTATTCACCCAACTTCACAAATTGACACCTCTGTGTCAAATAACTTCTAATCCATTTCAGAACCATTCCTCTGATCCCATATTTTTCTAACTTGTCCATTAATAATTCATGATTGATTGTGTCAAATGGTTTTTTTAGGTCAATAAATATTCCTATTGTGTATTTCTTCTCACCCATAGCACTTGTAATGTCCTCCATCAGGTCGGTAATGGCCAAAGATGTCGATTGGTTCGACCTAAAACCATATTGGCAATCAGAGAGGATTTTATGTTTGTTAATAAATGTATCTAATCTGTTATTAAAGAGTTTTTCCAGAATTTTTGAAAATTGTGACAACAGAAACTGGTCTATAAGTTGTGCTTATCACCAGATTTATACAATGGAATAACCTTTGCTATTTTCATATTATTGGGGAACTGCCCAAGTCGAAACGACATTTTAAAAATATGGGTTAATGGTTTGCATATCCCCTCAATTACCCATTTAACAGTTGTCATAGTGATACCATCACTATCACTAGATGTTTTGTTACCGCATTTATTCACTATCTCTATAATTTCCTTTTCAAGGTGGGTTACATTTACATTTGCTTTTTTCAAATGTGTCTTTCATTTCAATCCTAATTCTCTTGCAGGTGACAGAGACACGGACGGGACCCCTGGGATGCAGTAGCTATGACAATCTGGACTCAGTTAGCTCAGTCCTTCTGCAGAGCCCCGAGAGCAAGCTTCATCTGCAAGGTAAACACAGCCAGCATATCAACATTTTCCATATGCTGCTGCGCTGTAATGTCCAACATCACAACGGAGCAGGGTCAACCTCCATTTGGGCCTCTGAAATGAAAGATCTTGTATCATAAATAAAATGCTTGTGGGTGGATTAGGGAAACAGTTTGTGACTTCTCTGGAATTCAATGTCAGTGCATTCTTTAATTGGGGCTGGGACTGGAATGGATGTGTTCCCCAGTGACATCTGAGGATTGGGTTACAATTCTCTGAGGTTACCTAATCATGTTCTTTAATCTTTCTTAAAGCTTTTATCAAAGATAGAACTACAGTAATATGCAAAGGTCTTAGGTTAGTTTTGCAGTTTTAGCAAGGTTGTAATGATAATTTATATTTATTTCAGTTTCTTTATTAGATATAACCAGGAAATGCAGGAAATATCTACACATTATAGAAAACAATGGAACAAAATGGCTTCTACAGTCTACAGTATTCAGTGTGACCCCCTTTGCACTTTAGCACAGCTTGAATTCTTTTGGGGAGACTGTCTTGAAGTTTTGAAACCATGACAGACACCTCCACCATGTTTCACTGAAGGCTGCAAGCATTCATACTTCCACCTCTCTCCAACTCTTCTTCTCACATATTCCCAATGATTGGACCTGAAAGTTTGAAACGTCCATTTGTCACTCCGTAATCTTTTTTTCCCACTGATCGCCACTCCAGTCTTTGCAGGCTTTTGTAGATTTCAGCCTTTTCTCCCCGTCCCCTTCTGAAAAAGTGGTTTCTTGGCTGCTGTCCTTCCTCGAAGGTTGTTCCTGATCAAACTTCAGACTGTGGAAGGATCAACTTGGCATCCAGATGGAGCTGCCAGATACTGAGCCAGGTCCTCACTGGATTTCTTCTGGTCTCTCAAAGAAGAAGCTCTGAGAAACTTCTCATCAGATTTGGACAGTTGTCTTTGTCTTCCACTATTATTTTTATCCTTGACCTCTGTGGATTCTTGAATACCACATCTTGAGAATCCATTTTGTTGCTGATTTTTATTCTGACATTTTTGTGTTTTTAGATACTGTGTATATATTTCCGATATTTTCTAGTTGTATTTTGATAAATAAATATATACAATGTAGTCATCATAGCATTGCTAAAACAACAAATCTAATGGTGGCCTAAGACTTTTGCCCAGCACTGTACTGTACATTCAAACCAGCTGCAGAAATTAGCATTCTCTATGCAAATACAACGTATATTATGACGGTTACAAACAGCATAGAAAAATATTATGATTATCAATATTACTTGCAGTCTATTGGGATATACTGTATCTCAAGCATTGTACATTGCATTAGGCTTCCTCCTTGTTTAGACAATTTGACTATGAGCATTTCACTCACAGATCATACATCATTGGATGCAGATAGCAACTTTTACCCATTAGTGGTTATGTTCTTTTAAGCTAAAATAGTTCTGTCTTAAACACTGACTCAAGTAGTAATTAGCCTAACGGAAGGAACTGCTTGCAGTGACAACCACCCAGGGGAGTAAGAATGATGAAAGACACTGTAACTGTGGTCAAGGGTTTGAACGGAGTGATTGGTTCTTTGATTTTTTCCAAGTTTACATAGACTATCAAAACCTGTTTAAGAATCACAGAGGCTCATGTTCAATCCAGCCCCTACTACCCACTTCTCTTTCCTCTCTGAAAGGATCGTTACTCTGCCCCTAAAATCAGAGAACTAAGTGGTTTGTCAAAGACACACTTTTAAGTCCTTCAGTGCCATTTACTTTTTTAAGGCTTTATTGTCATGCTCCAACTATATTAATCTTGTGCTTTGAAGACTGTTACGTCACCCAATTGATAGATGACAGGGCTGGGAAAGATTATTACTTTTGGCTTGATAATAACCCCAAGAGAATGGAAAAGCTTCTCCAATTGCTTTCCAGCTTAGAGTTTTGAATTATGCCAAAACATATTGGTGTGTGTGTGTGTGTTTATGTATTTTGGCAGTGGGCGAAGGGTGAGCAGAGGTGGTGAGAGTTCTCCTGAAAATCTATTCTTTTAAGAGCAATTATCGTTTTTGCATTTAATTAGAAAGACAGCTGACGGTATAACTTCTTCAGTAATCGTAGTGCTCTTCACAGTGCTCTTCAAAGTGATGGCACTTCACACAGTAAATGAAGGGGCATGTAGTCAATGGAGAGCTTTTAATGTCGTTGCAGCTCAGATATATTTTTAACAAGATCCAGTCGTTTTATTCACCTGCCATTTTCATTCTGTCATGAACAAAAGTGTAAGTCTAACAATTAGTCTTCTTTTATCTCTTAGTGAAGCACAGTTTCCTTTCAGATCAGGACATTTATAAATAACCTGCCTTTCTGGGCATACATTGCCTTAGGTTAAACTTTTCATTCACTTTGGTTATGGGCTCATGTCTGCATTGAGTCCTATCAGAGGTAAGATAATGCTTAAGATGTTTGTTTTTTTTCTTATTATTATTTCAGACAATAGATCAGCTGCAAAATAAAGTTATTTTTCTGACTCCACTAAGAAATGCATTATAAAGCTGTTGCTTATTATTCTTGATCACTAGGATTCTTAAAAAAAAGCACTTACATGAGATACAGGAGACTTTGCCCATGGGCAATTTGTTATTTCTCTTTGTCAACAAACAGGCAGATGACATAAAAACACAGAGATGGTCTTTACTTTGATACAATATGTTTATCATTACTCTGACCATCTAACAACATTTGAAATTTCACACATGTTCAGTTAATAATCTTTGATTATTAAGCATAAAAATTACTATAGAAAAAATTACAGGAATTATTCTTAACCAAAGAAATATATTTTCCTAAAACCAGAAAGTCATTTTTCTGAAATAATTTTGAACCTGGTTGCTGTCTATGCAAAACATACACGCATGAGTTTTTAAAACTATACAAGCATGATTAATTGGCTGGCTAGTAAAGCACTACTACTGTATGTGGACGTGCCACTAGAATCCTGACAAATGCTTTCTTGTTGCTCAGGTTAGTTTCTAGGATGTGACAAGGATGTCAGAAGGTGTTTGTTGAGGTGGTACCTGCATTATTCCAGGCTGTTGCTAGGGTGATATGTATGGCCAGTACTCACCCAACCATGAGAAGTATACACCATAGTGCTTATTCGGCTGATAAGTCATACAGT
>NW_018127929.1:1275844-1312557 GCF_001952655.1 Monopterus albus
CCTGTAAACATGAAATATCCTCAAAGAATTAATGTGTGCTAAATTCCTAATTTTAACTGGAGTATGCACATCCAGAACGCGTGTGCACTGTATTTTATATGGCAATGGTTACAAGGAAACATTCCCCTTGGTGAAGTTTGTCTTTTTTTTTATTTAACAACTTTGTGATTTTGTGTAAACCCACAAATTCAGCGTAAGAAAATAACAAAAGATACACATGCCTGGCCAAAGAAATATTTGGTGACATAATCAGAAAGAATCAATTTTCTTTTCTTCATTACTTAGCAACACTTGTGCTTTTATGTAAGAGTGGCAGAGAGCGATAAGTCAGTCCATAGCTAGACGTTCAGGGCCTCATGGTGGGGAGAATGTAGCTTTTAAAGGGATGAGAAGAACTGATGTGAGCTGATGCTGCCATCATAACAGTTGCTAGTCCCAAACCAACCCTTAGCAAACTAACTGTCAATGAATGCATGATAATGATTACTCCTTATCACACACTGCTTCCAAGTGTGCCAATAAGTGTTCTGCAAAAAAACGCCACAAGTGTGCTGCTGCACAACGCACACTAAACTCCTTGAACCAAATGGTCCCAAGCTAAAATGCATGTGCTGTTCTATAAAATGAATCAAGCATCTCAGCAACATGTGTTTAAATGTTCTTTATTTTAGTGCAATAAAAAAAAATCTGCTGTGAGAGCATTGTCCTCAACACAAATGGACTTCATAAGCTATCTCTTGAGAAACAAAACATTGGCTAAGCCCAAGACTGCTCTAACCAGCAGCTCTCAGCACATCTAATGAATACCCATCATGTATCACAATTCAAATGCCTATTGACCTTTTACCAGGCAATTAGCTAAAATGCAAAGTTTTGGCATTTAAACTATGTGGATGAGTGACATAATCACACTCACTGCATGGCTGCACTACCTTATAGTAAAATGTGCACGATGTGCACATTTTACCTTGAATAGAATTTTAAATTATATAGTAATTACACCACTATTTATGAGGAAAATTTTATTAAGTGTAAAGATAAAATTGTTAACTTTGTGACAGTATATTTACTTTGTTCACACAGGTATTAATAAATAATGAAATAATGCATCTCTGCACTATGACTTTTGGCTTGAAGGAGAAAGTTCAAATAAACACACACTGAACTTCTGTTGCATGACTCCTCTGTGCCATTGCTCCTAAAATATTCCCATATGGTGGGCCTGTCTTGAATGAATGACCTTTCAGTGAATCTGTGTTCATTGTGATTGCCTTATGGGTTCATTGTGATACACGCTACTGCACTGTATCTACTTTCTAACAGGTTGTTGCCCCACCCATTCATCATGTGGGTTGTTAGGGTCTCATGCGTCAAGGTGCAGATGGGTGTTAAATTGCCTTGGGAGGTACAGTATGTCAGGACTGCATAGTAAGTGTCTGGCTCCCTAGTGTTGTATCCTTCGGTTAGAAATGGTTGTTCCGGGTTGACAGAAGGCTTCTTTCACTTGTCTTTCAGTTGCTAACCTTAGCATGTCAGACAAAAAAAATAATGTTGCAACAATAACTTTTAGCTAGCAGCTTCTTTAATGCGCTCTCAAACTAAAGGAGGCTTCTGTTCACTGTATTGTCTGGCAAACAAACATCTGTGAGATTAGTTAAGTCAGAATAACCAAGTGTCATATGACTGATAGAAAATAACAATAAAAGGTTTAATCCACTTCCAGTGTTCAAGATTTTATGGCAGTTCCATGTAGCCTCCTTTGTACACAGTGCAAGTGTTTGCCTTTGCTGTCTGCTGAGATTTGATGGGGAAGTGTTTTTGAGACAGCTGTTTAAATCACCACCCATACAGGAATGAAGTGATTGCAAACAGATTTTCAATTCTACTTTCAGAAGGTGCAATTGCAGAATCACATATAGAATTATGCAGATCTCTTTTTTTGTGTGAACCAGTTGATGTGTCAGAACTGTATGATCTCTCAGCCTAATGGAGGTGTTTTCTGGTGAGCCAAGATATGATCCACATAAAGAACATTTTGCCAGAATGTTCAGTATTGTTGTTTACCCAGTTTTACGTGTCTATAGTGGAATTTGGAAAAGATTTCACTTTCACTTGCTGTAACCCGTACGCAGCCCGGTTGTCTTTTCTAACCATTTTCATCAATGTTTTGTCATTTTATGGGCTGTTTTTAAGGCTTTTCTGTATTTAATTCTACTTTGTAAGAAACAAAAAAGGTTTTTTTTTATTTTTAATCTTTATCAAATGGCTACTTAGCTTTTGCTGTCTCTCAAGTATGATATCGTTAAGTTTATACTGTACAAACACCATCTTTTGGACACTCTAAAACTTTTCTGATTATCTTTGATATTGTGTTTAATGTTGAGCAAAAGTCCTTTATGTATAATGCTACTGCACCTTTCCCATTTTTTGGAGATGAATATAAAAGCCTTAATTTAGACTAGTTATTGTAATTGCTTATGAATTAAATAATGTCATATCAGTATGCAGCATCATGTGACTTACAACAAGGATACAGTAATAGGAAACCTACTCCAATTCATTCTTCTAATTTAACTTACACATGCCTTTTTTTCACAAATCTACTTTTTCACTCCAAACCTCAGCACTTTATCTACAGTACCTTGGGACATGTAACTGTAAAACCTCAGGAGCAAATATGTACAATATGTTTATTATAAACTTTTATCCAAATATTTTGACTGCGTTTAGAGTGATATGCTTTGGTAGGACCTGCTTAAAAATGCTCTGAGACAGCATTCTGGTGTTTAGCAGACAAGAAAATATGCAAACAAGCAAGCTAGTGAAATCACTTGTGGTCCGATTTTTCCTGGAGACACTTTCAGCTGTCTTTCCAAAACAAAATTTTCAAAAGGGATTTGTTTTCTCTCCCTCTTTTTCTCACCCCTGTGGTCTGCTATATGTGAGCTGGTGGAGCTGTGAGCTACAGATAACACAATGCGGATGTGACACTCCCTGGATACTCCCCCTCTGCTTTCACAGAGAATCAGATGAGAACACTGTAGTGGAATCTGACATTAAGAGAGCTGCAGTACCTATCGAAGCCCAGACTGAGTCTTCCTCTGCCTCAGAGTTTTGCTTTGTAAAATGTTTGACAAATTAACCAACGCCTTTATGCTTTCTCCATTTTATTTTTATTTGCTTACTTACAACAATTATCAGAATTAAACATAGCACTGGAACTTTTTCCCCCACATTGAACTTTAGGCATGACTTATCATAGCTTTATACATAAAATATGCCTGTGGAGTTTGCATTTTTTCCATGTTTAGCATAAAAAATAGTTCATAAATGTACCATTTTATTGTTGCATTCAAGTCAACAGGAAGCTATTAGCAGCACTATTTGTCGAGACACAAAAGGATCACACTGATCCTGACTCTGTGTTCTTCTGTCACCAATAACATAAATTACAGTATAACCCTTGTACACACTGATGATTCTGTACATGGCACAAATGGCCTATTGGCTATGCACAAATTATCAACTGAACCAAAGACAAATTCTGTATCTGTGCAAAAACCATAAATGTGAACCCACTCTTAAATACTCTTAAATTTTTAATGGATCCTGTTATTCACTGGAGCAGATACATATTTTAAACACTTGGGTTTGCTTAGTCTCTCAAGTTCAGTCTGAATGAAAGATGTGCACTATTTAGTTTTATTACACTTGGGATTTAAATACACTTTTGTTCTCCCACAATAATTTGTTTTTTAGTTGTTTGTTGTCTCTCCAGGCAAAAGCTTAGAAACCTGATGATATTGGTGTTGGTTGGATTCTCACTTTCTGCCTCCAGTGGGACCTAGAAGTAAAAATAGCTTATTGAGGAGTGAGAAATAAATGCAACAGGGAATTAACATGTGGTAGTTAAATGGTTAGGATTTTTATTGCTTACATAAACTCCCATGTTTCAGGTTGTAGGGAGAAAATAGTTTAATTTTTATTCGATTTTAACATCCTAATTTTATGCACCTATTTATCATTGATTACCACATTTGAATATTTTAGGCAGAAGATTGGAATATTGTTTGTATACTTTGCTATGCAACACAAAAAGGGAAAAGCATACTTTGTGTTGAAAATAATCCATTGGTTACATATATTAACCCAGTCAAAGAATGATAAAAGCCCTTGGAACCTCCACAACCCATTACCTTGCAAAGACCCAATAACCTTCAATATGGCTGTCATAAATTAGCACCCAAACAAAAGCAAACTAATTTGCCTCTTTCAATCCCCGCCACATGCTTTCTCTTGTTTCTCTTTCTCCAGTTTCTCAAGAGCCTATCTTGGAAGAGCCATGAGCTCATCTTGGAAGATTTATGAATATGTTAGAATAGCCTGAGCCAACAGTTTTCAAAGTGGTGAAGTGAAAATAAATTAAACTGGCCCTGTAGGCAAGTCGTGCAGAGAGTGATGAATTAGATACTCATTGCTCTGTTGCCCGATGCCTGTCCCTCTTTTCAAGTAAAACACTGCAAAAAATTTCAGGGAAGGCAAACAAACATACAAATCAATTAAGTTATTTTTATGATGGAGTTTTTGAAAAATTGATTTGGAGACTAAAGTATATCAGTAAACGCAATGTCTTTGGTTACCAGATAGTTATTTACAGTAGAGATATTGAGAGAAAAGCTGGAGAACAAATGATGGAGCAATAATAAACAGAGAGGTATTTTTAACATCATCTTTTTCTCATCTCTCTGTTGCTCTGCATATTTCTACACACACACACACATACACACAAAACATAGTTTGGTCTTTGAATTGTTTAAAATCTTTTTTTTATATAAAATCTGGGTACACTACAAAACCAGAAGACCTATAGTTATTTGATATCACCAGGTGACGTGGGCTATATCCCATGGATTGTCACTGGAGTGGTCTGAGGTATTGAACCACCTCTTGGCAGGCTCATGCACTGGACCAAAGCAACGGTTTCCTTTATAAAAGCTTGCGTCCTTTTTGCCCAGAGAACTGATAACGCGGGATCATTTTTAAGATGGATGGTTGCACACATTTTTTCACTTCTAACAGGCTGAAACCTCAGTACCTGATGAAATCTTTCCATGTTAACCTGGAGGTCAGCTTTCCATTGGAAGTGGTCAATCAAGAGTGAGTTTCCATTTAGACCAACACAACCATAAATCTTTTTCTTCTCATACTCACTCTTGCCAGCTGCAGGCTGCCATGTCTGCAAGTGCCATAGATTCCCACTTCTTTCCCTGACTGACACAATCTGTTTCATCAAGTGATTGGGTGTTTCTTTACTTTATTCTTTTGTACTTAGAAATACCCTTTTTTTACAAACACTTGTAACATGTAACATGTTAGATTATTATTAATGGCTATAAAAAGTCAATGTGCCTGCATTATTAGAGTGTTATAATGCATGCGTAAGAGTGTTGCATCATAATTTAAAGGTCAAAATAACACTTGGCTGTTTCATGATACCAGGATTAAAGATATATAATTCATTTCACATCAAATACTTTTCTTACAGTAAACTGATAGCCTGTAATACATATGCATAATACTGTAATACATATGTGTTGCAGTGTAATTAGAATATGATCATTTGAATAACATGGTGCCACACATACCTTATAAAAGGTTGAGTATTTACATTGCTAAATAGTTAATCCACAAAAGATCTGGTTTACTGTACGTAAAATCTGGCTCTCGGTTTTGTTTAACTGTGCAGTTTGCTTATGAATCAGAAGATTTTTTTAGCATACTCTACTGTAAAGCAAGTATGTACTTCCTAATGGACAACTGATTCATATTATTTCTGTATTTAGGGATGTTTGATGTGGTTTTTATGATAAATCTGACCTTTTGATCAAGGATGTTTATACAGCACATCGTGACACTTTGAGGGCAGTTTTATCTTTTACAGCTGCAATGGAAATGTCAGAGCATGTCATATGTCTCTCATTCCCCTCTCAAGAGTTCTTGTAAAATGTGATTTCTGCAGCAGGTATCCGTGTGTGAGTGAACAAGAATGGATGTGTTGCTGTGTGTGCATATGCATGAATTGTGACACTAGTGCAAGATCTCACCATCCGAGGCCCTGCTGCTACTGCTGTGCAGGGGCACATAACAACACATGATGGAACAGCTTGAAGAGTTCAACTGAAGAGCACAAGCAGCCAACAGCAACCACATCTCTAGGTACACACTGATGTCATAGCTTACAGTAGAGCTGATATTCAATGTGTTTCAGAGTACTTTGCTAAATTACTCCCTCAACTTGCACAGACTTTGAAGGCAGTTTTTCTTTCACTCATTTTCTGTGTTTATGTCCAGTGTGCAGCACAACTGGCAATAACTCAGCACCATGGAGTGCTCATCTGCCTCTAAACTGCCCGCCCTCCTCAGTCCAGCAATTGCTTCAACATGCAATTTCAGCAATTCCCTCTTTTTAGAAGGCAAGAGCAGCAAGCCCTAAATGCCAAGACCATTTTATATATAATTTTTGCTTTTACAGTGATTACTGCACCTGCATTCTTGCTTCCTTTTGTGTTAACACAATGAATGTGTGGTTCTTCAGAGCTAGTGCTGTACAGAGACACTGTGTGAAATGCATTGCGGTCCCTTCTGTTTCACACAGATGCAGTGGGGCATATCGCATATGGACATGTAGCCACTTGTATGTTAATATGTTCTAGGAAATGGGATTTGCAGCATCTCTGTTGTTTTGCAGTTCAGATTTATACATGCTTTAAATATCAGCGTACTATAAAAAAATCATAAAAACATCAATAGAGCACTCAAAAAATATCTGCAAACGTCCTTTGTGCTGTACTGAAGACATGAGCAGATATTTGAGATAAAAATAATGATTTAATTATCCTGAACAACAGTTCTCACATACACAATGTGGTTATAATTCAAAATTTGGAGTTGACTATCCTGTTTGATGACATAAGCTGCTGCCTTCTAGAATACTTAAAACATTTATGATAATCTACAATAATCTATTCAGCACAGATACAGCAACACATTTATTCATTTGAATGCTAAGTACACCTCATTCAGAACATTAAAAAATGCTAACATATTCTGAGAACTGAGAGTAGCTCCACTGGAATATGTCACCTCTGTTGGTCCCAACACACATACAGTACATTCAGAGAGCCATAGCATTTTATGCAAAGAAATGGAGAGTGGATAAATAGCTGCTTTAACTGCACCTTTACCTCGAAGATTTAGAAGAGGAGCTCTTCTGTGAAATGGACCATCACAGCAAATCTTAAAACTATATGCCCTTTTCTGTATTTACTTCTGAGGATGAGCAGGACAGACTGGGCAGGCCAGGTGGACTGAGGAAAAACAGACCATCTTTCAGTTCAGAGGTCTTTGGTTTTGTATCATGGCAGCAAAGATAACGTCCAATGGTAATTTAATACCCCCATTGAAGTAATGCAGTTTATTGCACCAGTGGATTAAGTAATGATTATTTTGCGAAATTGCGGCCACACAATGGTCAATTAATCTTTAATGAAACTGTAACTTATGAGGCGGAGCGTGGCATTGCAATAAGCATGCAACTGCTTGCCAAGGCAGTTACAAGGCTCAGTTGTGGCCTACACTCCTCGTCTATCACCATGTAAAAATAGAGCACTCTGGAAAGCAACATAAAATACGCAAAGTCACAGCTGCAGAGTCTGTTTTTAGCATTCATGGAATCTGAGGACCTATATCCTCCAATGTACGTGAAGAAAATACATCAGCCTTTGATGTATGCAAAGCGATTAACTGCCATTTTGAGGTGCTATTTATTTAGCACGAGCGAAGCATGAGGGTTGCAAGGAATTATGTGCACTGACAGAGTATGAAGTTGGAGGTTATCAAATGGCTACATGGGAATTCCAAAATGTACTTTTCATTTCATCAGCAGTTCTTGATGATTGTACTGTAAGTGTAACTCCCAACTTCAGTGTCTAGTGTTTTTCTCAACAAATCCCTGATTCTCAGCCATATATACTGTATATATACAGTTATATACATATAACTGTAGCTTTATTGGCCAGTCATTCTCAGTAGTTTCACATTACTGTACTAAGACAGCAAAGGTGGGAAAGTTCCACAGAAAAATGCTGTTACTCTGATTACTTTCTCATTTCATTTTTGCCCTGAGGACTCCAATTCTCCCACTCATTCCCCAACGCACTAACAAATGTTGATGGATTTACTTTCATTACATGACATCATTTCTATACTGAAGTAGGAGGACAAGACATCAAATTTCTAATACTTGGGTACGGGTTCGGTGGGACATGTAGTGCGGAGCAGATGAGGTGAAGAAACAGGAATGAGGAGAGTGAGTGAATGAGAGCCAACAGATGATAGGGGACGAGTCAAGGGGCATGTGCATGAATGCGGTGGGAGTGGGAGTGAGTGTAATGAAGTAAGACAGACAAGATGTGTACAGAGACAGAGTAAAAGGTAGAGAGAGGCATGGAAAGAGACTGAACTGAGACAAAGAGAGTGGAAAACAAGAGATTGCAAGAGTGATAATGCTGAGATGAGTGTCATCCTGAATGGTCTCCCTGCACCAACACAGTGGAATCAGAAAAAAGAAATGTCTGTTTGTGTGTATGTGTTGATGGTAGCAGTGGGCGTATGAGGTATGGTTAGACAGAAGAGGTAAAGAAGGAAGGCTGAGACACTCTGTGTTATTGTTCATCCAGCCGCTGGCATCAGCACGGTGAGCGAGCAGCGTTGATCCGTGAACTTGCCATCTGGAATCTCCCACAAATCACATTAAAGTTTCAAGCCCAGGAATACATCAAGCTAAATGAATATTGGATCCAGGGGCTGCAGACAGGCCTGATGGAGAAAAAGCCCTGTGCAACCCAACTCTTCTGTGGTCAGACAGGATCCATCCATTCGCTTTACTTCCCCCATCCTTCCCTCCTTCTTTTCCCTTCATCACTTACTGTATGTCCAGTGATTCCGATGAGATGGAGAGAAGGGGATATTCAAAAAGAAGTACATATTACAAGGAAGGTTTGTTTAGTCTGATATGAATTCAGTGATGATTATATAATTTTGACAGGTAGCCACAAAAATGAATTTAATATTGACAAGCATTGGCCCATGAATTACCCAAACACATTATGGGTTACTTTTATTCAAAGGCTGTCAGCAGAATAATGGATGTTGAAGTTGTCCTTTGCCTGGCACATATTAAAACCTTCATCTACTTCTAAATGACTCACAGTTATCAGTTTGCATATGTCGTGGGTGAGCATTAATTGCCACAGTCACAATAATACCATTATAATACCATTTGACTGAAAATGATTCATGTGTACAGTATGAAATTATGTGCTTACTTTCCCTTTAATTTCAGCAAGATTATGCCGATTTTGCATAAATGGATTCCTACTTTCACCGTTGGGTGAAAATAATATATACTATGAGGAGAAAAAGTAATGCAATCATTCATCATTCAGTAACATGTTATGTTCTGCTTTCTGGTTGCATATTTTCTGCTGAAGCACTGTTTGTGCTCAAGTAAAACTAGAAGGGAAAAATCTATTTAGTTCTTTTCCAATTCACTGGCTTGTAGAGTTAGGGATTTATTTTCCAGGGCCTAGACTGAAGGGAAAGCTTTTACTGTTAGCAGCCCAAGCTTCAGTTCTACAACCACAAATGAGAAAAAGTTGGAACAGTATGTAAAATCAAAATTAAAAGTGAAAATACTGATTTCTAAATCATCTGTGCCCTGTATTACATTGAAAACAATATAGCAGCACATTGTTTGATATGATACCTCATTAATTTGATTCTTTGTTCCAAATAAACACTCACTTCAATTCTGATTCTTGTAACACATTCCACAAATGTTGGGGCAGCAGAGCGTTTACCATGGTGTGATGTTGCCGTTCCTTTTCACAACACATAAAAGACATTTGGGGTCTGAGAACACCAAATGATTAAGTGTGTCAGGTGTAATTTTGTCCCATTCTTCCTGCAAATGAGTCTTAAGGTACACAACAGTTCTGGGTCTTTGTTGATACAATTTGCATTGTTCCATTCATATTCAATGGAGAATTGTTAAACACGCCATGTCTCGCTAAAATCTCCCATTCTTCTCTGTTTCAGGTCTTCAGGTCATTTTCCCAGAATACCTGCAGGAGAAATTTGTCCAGTCAGCTCTGAGCTACATTATGTGCAATGGGGAGGGAGAGTATGTGTGTCGCAACAACCAGTGCATCTGCCAGTGCGCCGAGGAGTATCCCCAATGCAACTGTCCCATCACCGACATCCAGATCATGGAGAACACCCTGTTGGGGATGTCTGAGTCATGGGCTGCCTCTTATAAAGACTTTGAGAACTCAGGTAAGCTGGAAAAAGCATTGCATTTAGAATTAACATATAAAGAATTTTTTTTTTGTTTGTTTTGGGTTTTTTTTTTTGCTATTTTGCAAGGGAATAACTCCAATATGATTTGTAATCTTAATTCCATCCATTTTCTACTGCTTATCTGGATTCGAGTCACAGTGGCAGCAGGTTCAGTAAGGTAGTCCAGACGTCCTTTTCCCCGGTGACGTGTGCCAGCGCCTCTGGCAGGATTCCGAGGTGTTACCAGGCCTTATGAGATATATAATCTCTCCAGCGTGTTCTGGGTCTGCCCCAGGGTCTCCTACCAGATGGACGTGCCCAGAACACCTCCAAAGGGAGGCTCCCTGGAGGCACCCTGATAAGATGCCTGACCCACCCCAACTGGCTCCTTTCGAGGGAGGGGAGCTCACTGGCAAGCGTCTGGTGGGCAGGCCTTGGCCCATGGGGCCCAGTCGGGCACAGCCCGAAGGAATGTGTCACTGCTCTACGGACCTGCAGGGAAAGGAACTGGGGTCGGGTGCAGTGCAAGTCGGGTGGTGTACTGATCTCAGGCTGCGTGGGCTAGCTCTAGGAATCATAATTCTGAAGTTTATATTATTAAAACATATACATGCAGAGCCCAGGCAGTTACTGCTATAATTTTCTTTATGTTTGAAGATCCTTAAAAGCATCATTTGTTAGCTTACACCTTTATTACTCTTTATCAAATATGCATAATTAATAGTATCAAAACCCTTTTTATGTTCACTGCAGAAAGTAATATGAAATGTTCATAGTACTGCAAAAGTCATGGCCATCAAATGACACCAGAGACTGGGCTTCACTTCTGGTCGGAGACACTGGTCTCTTTTTACTATCATGGTAATCTTTCCTTAACCTCAACTAAGTTTTTTTTATAGCAGCAATATATCAGAAAACACTGACAAATAACCTGTTTTGTTATATAACTATGTGGATTTTTATTTAATTATTTATTTTTGTGTTTGTTTTTTTGTGGAATGCAAAAAGTATGGCAACTCATATGTCAAACTTCTGAATGTCATTTCAGGAAATGTTCTCTTTATTACAGTTTTTTTTTCCGTTTTCATTTAATGCAAATGGAAACGCAATATATCAGAAAATGGGACACTGTGGGAAAAAAAAAGTACAGCCAGTGCCCGGCTGTTATGTGACAAGTCATTGTGTCTGAGTCTACTGACTCTGACTGTTATCACATCAAATTTGGAGTATAAAAGTAGGGCAAAATAGCAAAAAACTACAGCAAACCCCACCCCCCAAAAAAACAAAAGTGTGTGGCATGAACAAGTGGATAAAGCATTATGGTTCTACACTAATTTCATATCACAACTTAACCTGTTCAAATTCATAAAACCGCTGTTAATATCCCGTAACATGTTGGCAAAGTAAGCACTGATATAAGTCCTTCATGCGGAAAAAAATGCTCATCTTGTATCAGTTCTGGTTGGGTAAATAAAGTATTTTGCCAAGGTATAATTAAAAACAAATGAGACATATCCTTTCAGGACACTTTTCTTCCGCTCATAGCATTTATGTACAGTACAAAGCCTCAGCTTTCTTCTTGGTAGAAACTTCTTTGACCTTTAAAGGTGCTTCTTCAAAAGAAGGAAAAGAGGTGATTTAATTAATCACAACTGATATTACCATCTAACATTCTCACTGATTATGCACCTTTATACTGTGCATAGGTCCAAAAAACTGCCAAATGTTGGCTGAACATGTACTGTATATTCTCCCGACATGTGTTGTTAGTTCTGACTGATCTATTTGAAAAACATACATGCAAGAGGATACAAGAGCGCGAGCTCTTAGTTTGTTTGCTTGCATCCCACGTTCTGTATTTTTTTTGTAGCTGCATGGACTTTTTAAGTGTAGGTTTTTAAACCTGCTGATTGGAAAACATTAAGTTTGGTAAAACCTTGGTGATTACTGTCTATGTCTGGGAGTCAGCAAATGGAGATGCAATGGCACAAGAGATAAAGTGGAATTACATAGTGGAAAGTGGAATTTCTAGATAAGGTGTACTAGGTGACTCGAGATAAGAGTCTTTCAAGGGACTACTGTATGTGGATCCTGTGGAAGCTGTATCAAGAAAGGAATGAATGGCTTTGTTCTTCATTTCTTTTGAGTGCCACTGTGAAGTGTGCAATAAGCAAAATACTGGAGCCCTGTTATTTTATTTCATAGGTGTCATGCATAACATAGGCAAGCCTGCATGAGTAAAAAAAGTGTGCGCTATACATGGTGCATAGTGCACTGCAAGCAATGCTGCTTTCAGCTTTTTTTCCCCAATTATGGTCAGTGCAAGTGATGATTCAGGTAACACAGCTATCGTGGGCTAGGGATTGATGAGTAGGAGGAGGTTCTACTGAAAATGTTTTCTACTGCTCAGAGCAACTCATTTTAAAATGGAAGAAACAAACATGAACTAGTTCAGTTTTGGGTCTGTGAACATACAACAGTTCAAAATTCACAATTGTGAACTATGAACATGAACTATTTCATTTTAATGTGTATGAACTGAACTTTGAGCTGGCTCCTGTGAAGTATGAACTTGCCCAACACTGCTGTCAGCTCTAAAGACTGGGTGGAGCAATATGGCAGGTTCAAAACGGGAGGAGAAGGAATCTGGCTTCTTTGAGGAAAAGGGGGAAGAGAGCTCTGACATGCCTTGGAGGAGAGCCATGGAAGTTCTGACAGTTCTCAGCTGGGGCTGGAAAAGCGCTCTCAACTCTGTGATTAATGCTGTTAAACTGTCTTGGAGAGGGCTGTACATGGATTCTGGCATGACTTTGTACGTCGAGATGCATCCTCTCAAGAATTTCTTTCCCCCAAAACAAATGTGATTTACCACTAGGAATTTATACAATAGGTGAATTAGATTTACCATATGTGTATAACTTTGGATTTCACTACACCATGATAAGATAAAGAAAAGTGTGGACTCAGAGTGGAGACGGTTATTTTTGCTTTACACAAAAATAACTTTAACATGACTGCTGATTTCACTAAGATGAAATTTAGGCCATTAAATTGTTCACTCTATTATTTCTAAAACTGCTTAAATTTATTTTCAGAGATAATGAGCTGCTTTGAGTCATGGCTCAGTATTTTCTCAATTAGCATGCAAAATAAAAGGCTTCTTGTCCTTGTGTATTTGCCGCTGGGGGTTTTAGTAACACCTTCATGCCCAGTGTTGCTAGAAATTTGAGCTAGCTTTGAAAACAAGGCTCGGGGAGATGGGTTCATGAATTATCTGAGCAGGGGAAAATCAAGAATTATTTCAGGCAGCAAAAGAACCATAAGGACAATCATCATCACTGCTGGGGACAGTTTTGGTGCTCTTGCCTAATTGTGTGGGAGCACAGACTAAGAGGGTGCTAACTGCTCTGAAGGCCTAAATTCTCAGCAAATGCTAAAAACACAAACAACACAAAAAGAAAACTAGCACTGTGTTATCACAGTCCCATATTTAGAATAAATAAGCATTTTTTATTGGTTTTTATTACATTAAGTGGTAATTTTAGATATTAACTTACATGTGGACTAAAAGACCTCTGAGAGATACAACATCTTCAAAGAATCTGAAATATTTCTTGTCTTGTTCTATGTGACTATGCATCAGTACTTTCTCCCAGGTTCAGCACTATGGCAAGCCGTTCAGGAAATAAAAGCTATTATTATATATTCTCAAGTTTCATTCATATATTCAGCTATTCAATCAATATATACAAGTTTCAATCAATATTTTCATTCCATTTATTTCCTGAACGGCTTGCCATACAGCACGTTCTAAACATTTAAATAAGTCAAATAACTCCACTCTTGTACTTATCTTTCATTTGCCTTTTTTCACTTTTTTCTCACTACTACTTCACACTCTCTGCCTGCATTCCATCCCATTCCTCTCTGTTATCCAGATGAGTTCAAGTCCTTCCTGAAGAGACTGCCCTCCACTCACTTTCTGCCCATCAGCAGTGTACATCTCCTGTGGGGCAGCGACTGGGACCTGCAGGCTCGTTACAGGCTCCTTCAGAGTTCTCTGGAGATCCAGCGGCTCAAGATCCAGCGCACAGCACGCAAGCTCTTTGGCCTCAGTATCCGCTGTCACCATAACCCCAACCACCAGATGCCTAGGGAGAGGTGGGTAGAAATATAACCTCCACATCATGATGTGCATTTATTCAGCGAAATAAGCTAAAAGTGTTGTTTTTGGTATGGATATTTTTGGATATTTGCTTTCCCAAGTACAGGAAAATGTATCCCACAGAGTGACATCTTTCAATAAAATTTCTCCTCTGAGATGATGTAGGGAGGCTTTATTTTGATTGTTGCTTCTTGAGACATGCACAGTAGGGATGTCATCCATTATATATTTCAGCGTATGGTTCTATTGTTTCTGTCCATCAAGTCACCTTAGTGCTGACGCTTGCACATGCCCAACACATTATTGCTCAGTCTTGTATTTCACATTGCAGTCTGAAAAGAAAATGTAGCAGTGGGTGTTTTCTTGATAGGTCATTGCACACATCTGTCACCACCTACTACAGCTGCAGCTTAAGAGTCTTGCTGCAGATGTGCCATGGTGCCAGCACTGCCTGAACTGTCAGGATTTCCATTTAGCAAATTTCAAGAAACACTATGCAAAATATGCAAAGTTCCTGGCTGCCACGTGAAACACCCCTAAAACAGTTCCATGTAGTGCACAATCAGTAAAATATTCATTTAAGTGGTTTGAAAATGAGTAGTTGTCAACTATCACTGACAGAAAAGGAGCACACCCACATTTGTGTGTGAGAGTTGGCAAAGGTTTGTTCTGAAGTGTTATCAAAGAGTCGCAGTATGCACGTCCTCTTCCACAGAATACACATCAAGGGCGCTTGATGGCACTGGAAATAAGAGTGTCATGCTTATTTGTTTGCTTGTGTGAGATGGAGGACTTATTTGTTTTCATCATCTCTGCATGCATGTGAGTATGCTTTGCGTACATGCGCAAGTGGGGCATAAGTAGTCTACACAGTAGCTCACAGAGGGATTCTAAACAGATTTTTTTACCGCTATATTAATTTCACCCAAGGTCTCCTCATCTTGCTGTTTGAGCTTATGTCCATTTGTAATGAAAACCCATGATAATTTGGTCAATATTTAACTGTACTGGAAGAGTTAAAGTGTTCGAATTTTGTGTTTTATAACTTATTTGTGAGTTTGCCCTAGGCATCCGTCAGTTATGCTGTCATTCCATTATGGTCTACCTGCCTTTCCCCTTGTCCCTGAAAGTGTCCTCCATCACCGACAGGGACTCCAACCCTCACCTCTCGTTTGGGCAGCCTATAACATCTGATCAAAGGATCAGGCAGTTGAAGTAAAGCTGAAGTCCCATAAAGCTTCAACCCAGGTATTTTCAATGTGTGTGCCAATCATCTCAGGGAGGCCTTCCAGCATATTTCTAGCCTGTCAGAGAGACTGCAGAGTGTCCTGATGATGATGTGAAAAGCATCTCTCCTAGCCCCAGTGTCCAAGAATGGACACACCAGGGTTCTATGACAGCAGGCCAGATCTCTTGTGAGAGACTGCTTGGATCCCCTCCAGTTCATACATCAGGGCAACAATTGGAAGGATGACACTGTCATCCACCTGCTACTCTGTGCATACTCCCACTTGGAGAGGTGCTGTGAGAATCATGTTCATTGACTTCTCCACTGGTTTTAAAACCATCCAGGCTCTTCTGCTCGGAGAAATACTTGGTGCTATGCATGTGAAAGTCCTGGTGGTTGCTGGGATCATGGCTTACCTCACTGACTGTGGTGTGTGGTGTGTGAAACACAGTGGCTGACCAGGGTCTGCACTATCTTACTTGCTTATTAACCTTTACATCTTAGACTTCAAAGGATAAGGATGGTCATTTTTTTCTATTAATAGTATTTTCAGCAATGTCCATACAGAGACCAAAGCTGACAGTGAAATGTCTCTACCTCCAGTTAATTTTCATCAGTAGCTTATTCATCTGTGCTATAAACCTCCACTGCTGTTCAAAAAGGATTGAAAAGACGTCAGGGAAGCATAGCGCTGCACTGCGTGATGTATTTCTTCATTAGCATACACAAGAGCTGAGCACGAGTAGCTAGCAGAATGTAAACAAAGCTGAGAGCTCGCACAAAATCTTGCACATGCACAGTTGACTCATGCTAGCTTCAAGAAATTATTGCTGCATGGAACATTTGGCACAACATAGTTGGGTCTGGGGATTTATAGTAAAAAAAACATTGTCCAGTGCTCTGGTTTGTTTCTCTAATGTGTTTTGAATCCTTTTTTAACAACAACAGAGCTTTATCACACAGACAAACAAGCTAATCCAGGACTGACAGCTGACAGACATTAACCGTGAGTAGAGGCAGTTCATTGTCAGTTTTATTCTCTTTAAAAAATTGCTAAAAAAAACAAAACAAAACTATAATATAGAAAATGACCAGCCTTATCCTTTAGGTTCTGTACCTTAGGAGAAATAAATGGGTCTGACAGGAGAGTCAAGGTAACCAAGATAAGAAGGATGATGGAGAACTTGGTGGGTGAAATCATCCCCTAAATTTAATAACAACAATAACAAGAGTGTAGTATTGGTATTTGAACTGCACACAATGAAACATAAAACAATGAAGAAGCACTAGAACCGGATGCTTACTAAGAAGGCTGATACATTTAATAAGGCTGTGGTTGTACCATGCTTCTGCAATGGTTAACACGGTCTTTTACAAAAAGAAATTTTTTAAAAGCTGTTGCCATACAATATTGCCTCTTGGTTATCTGCTGTAGTTAAGAATGCTAGGTAAGCATGAACTCAAGTAATAAGTAATTTATTTTTTTTTTTTTATCTTCATTTATCTTGTACACAGTGTTAGTGCATTTAAAAGTAGAGGTACTGCAATATGCATTCAATGATAAGGCATTGTTAATGCAGAAACCCGTCAATAGTCTAGTCATTTTAATTCTTACATACAGCCTTAACAGGGCCTCCATATTGTGATACTGTAGTTCTAGTACACTTTCAGTCACACTGAATAATAAACACAAAATAGAACAAGAGGAAGTTAGCCGTTACTGGGTTTAATTATTATGATGTTAACTTGCATTATCAAGATAAACTTCTTCAAAAGTGATTTTAAGTTTTAATCCATGGTTCCCATTCACCAGCACATATTTTATAAGGTCAGTCAATAAACATATTTACATCAGCCGACAAATAATGAAAGAGAGGTACCAGATGAGATGCATTGACGGCTGGTCATAATAACACTTGCGTATCACCACCGTATCATTTTTGTTTAGGTTTACCTCACCACAGTGTTTCCATCCATTACAAGTATCATAAATTCCTGTTGTAAACATTCACTGCAATAACTGTGTTGAAACTTTATAGCTGAACTCTATTGGATTTGCTATTGCATTTCCTGTAATGAGCACAGCAGTTTGCTTCAAGTAGAATGAACATAGCAGGTTGTCTTTGGCATAAATGATTAATAGTGACAGATATGAAGTAGCTTCACTCCCTGCCAAATCATTTGCATCCAGGCTTTGCACTGGCTTTAATTATTCATGTTCAAAGTCAAGCATATTTACAAATATGAATGCATCCTCCATATGATGAATTACTTGGCCCTAATCTGTCTTGATTTTGCCATGACACTACTTATGTCTACAATTACTTTCTTTTTTCTAACAGTTTGTCTTATACATATCCCAACCACATTTTTGTATTTAGTATAGCTATCCAGTCACACAGACTCATCAAGGCTATGGCTCTCTTTGACATTATTGATACCATTAGATGCCATTTCTAAATGTCTGTGCCCCATCTGACTTCTTGTGTTTTCTTCCGGTGGTTGTAATTCCATTCTTCAGCTCTGATTTACTCTTTCTCTCTTTTCTTTTTTTGGGTTTTTTTTATGCTCCTACATGAGAGGGAGCTGCTATGTATGTTATATGAATACCGAAAATGTTTGTTGCTCCATTACAAACACAAAGTGTTCATGAAAACAAACAGCATCCTTTCCAATGTATTTTCATTTAATTTCCTAGGGCAAATCGAAGCAAAGCCATTGTTTTAGATGGAAACAAGATAAGGCAAAAATAAAACTAGCTGCATGATGCACTAAAATAGCTTGCTGAGTGAGGCAGTTATATGATAGAACATGTTCGAGTTCAGATATTGGATATTTCAACAGTTATTGCAAATAAATTCAAAGGAGGGATCATTATGACTGGGCCTGTGTCCAATGTAATAATGAATAGACCATAAAAAAAATAACAGGAATAGTTTTATATTTGTGGCACCTGTGAAACTAATCTATTTTTTATACCATTTCCAATGAAGCAACAACTTTTATTTATTTATTTATGTATTTATTTATTTATAAATAACAAGGTGTATCCATGTTTGAAAAATGTTATGTATTCTACAGTAACCTGAATCTTTGGACCTCCAGTGTGTCACAGCCATGTTTAGGACCCACTATGAAATAACTTTTAATATTTGCAAGTTATTTATGTAAAATAAATTCACAAGTATTATCTCATATAACAAAACCGAAAGCATTTTCTTTGAATAAGCATCTGAATGCAATCTACATTTGTCTACAGAGACACCTAACCATGAGACTCATCCAAAATAATTGTTTTGCCAGTCAGAGAGTTGGCAAAATTCAGGCAGACTAAATTAAGGAAATGGCTGCAGATTAATTGGAGAAAGTAGACTTCATCTATAGGAGATAAACAACACATATGAAGATGCAATATGTTCTTTGGAACGTGTCAGTGATTTGTCACATATTGAAAAATTTTCTAAACAATTAGAGTTTCCGGAAAAACCTATAATTATACAGAAAATTATCCAGGCTGCACATAATATGTAGGGCTACTCAGTGTGCGAGATGTCCTTCTTTGGGCTGTTACTTTGTATTACATGGGCTTTATAAAACATAAAGCTCATGTGATTCATAGTCCATGCAATATGGTTAGCACTGAGCTAACCATTGAGCTAACTGCAATCTGTTTTCATGCAGTGGTCCTACAGAAAGATGCAACCATATATATATATATATGCATTTGTTTGTTCTCTAGAGTTACTGATATAACATCAGTTTTATAAACAACTTCCAACAAGACATTCAATTGAAAGGGGAGGAAGATGAATATATTTGGACTGTGTGTGAAAAAGGGAACAAAGAATAGAAGAAATGTGGATGCTTAAATACTATGTGAACAATATAGTATTGGAGTATATTGAGTATATTGGAGTATACTCCAGTATTGGAGTATATTGAAATTAAGTATAAGGAGTATACTGAAGTGACCCCATTACATGGAGTGATTGAAATCAAGAGCACAACAATTTACAGATTGCACACTGAATTAAATTACAGCCATTCTGTGACCGCAATGTGTAAACATCATGTTCAGCAAATGAGTTTTATGAGGGCAAATAAAGGACAAATAAATATAGCTCTTGGGTATGTGCTTCAAACTGATGTTTGCAATGCCTAAAATACAGGCCTTGAAAGCCTAAATATTTGGGGGATGGTGTGGGAATATGTGGTCATAGAAATAATAATGGTTATTTATCCCATCCTCACTATGAAGCATAAATTGACAGGATTAAAGAATGTGCAGCAATTGTCCTCTATAGGTCATATGTCCTGGGCTCCTTTTGGGGATAACTTGGGAGCTAAGTGGCTACTGAGAATACGGTGTCATCCATCATAGTTAATGTTTAGGTTCATTAACATGTCAAGCTAACCTTGACTAACCCTCTCATCTAAAAAAAAAAATCAAGATTCAGAATTCACCTGCTATCCTCAGAAATGAAGCTTCAGAACTGCCAAGATGACAAGGAAAGATGCCTGAAGGGGAGGGAAGAGACAAGATAAGAATAGCAAGTAATCCCTTCCACCTGAGGGAAATAATGTAACTCCTCCTTCTTGAAGGGAAGAAATTGTCCTGTCTCCTTAATATTCTGACTATGTATGTTTCACATAAACAATTGTGCCAACCATTTACAAAGTATTTCATTGATTTTTGTTTTTTTATTATAGTTTTTATTGAACTTGAGATCTGTAGATTAAATTTCATGAGGAAGAAAGGTGTCACCCAGTTCAGCAGTGTGGCACACTGATGTGTTTTTAATAGTTCTGGACAACAGAGGAGGTCTACAGCACAGATTAATAAAATAAACCAGGTTCTAGATTCACAGACATTATGGTGAGCAGACAAAATTAATTATGGAAAAAATCATGCACTTATCCTTTAAGAGTACATTGAAAAGTTTGGTTTTTAACATTCCATCTGACTACTGTTCTATCCCAAGTATTTTTTTTCTCATCCCTTTCTAGGTCTGTGATGCAATGGCTCAACAGGGTTCAGTCCTTCCTCTACTGCAATGAGAATGGGTTCTGGGGGACCTTCCTGGAGAGCCAAAGGACGTGTGTGTGCCACACAGGTGTCACCTTGTGCCAACGACCCATCCCATGTGTCATAGGAGGCAACAACAGTTGTGCCATGTGCAGTCTAGCCAACATTTCACAATGTGGCTCCTGCAACAAAGGCTACAAGCTATACCGTGGTCGCTGTGAGCCCCAGAATGTGGACTCAGAACGTAGTGAGCAGTTCATCAGCTTTGAAACTGATCTGGACTTTCAGGACCTGGAATTAAAATACCTGCTACAGAAAATGGATTCGCGACTGTACATTCATACTACTTTCATCAGTAATGAGATCCGCCTGGAGACATTCTTTGACCCTCGATGGCGTAAGCGCATGTCCCTGACTCTCAAAAGTAACAAAAACCGGATGGACTACCTCCATATGATAATCGGTCTGTCAATGAAGATCTGCCAGATGCGAAATAGCAGTATTGACCCCATGTTCTTTGTTTATGTCAACCCATTCAGTGGTAGCCACTCAGAAGGTTGGAGTATGCCCTTTGGTGAACATGGTTATCCACGCTGGGAAAAAATACGACTGCAGAACTCGCAATGCTTCAACTGGACACTCCTGCTGGGCAACCGGTGGAAGACCTTTTTTGAGACAGTGCACATCTATCTGCGTAGCCGTGCTAAGGTCCCAACTGGCCTACGCAATGACACAGGACAGGGCCCAGTGGATCTTGGAGACCCCAACAAGCGCCAGATCTATATAAAAATATCTGATATCCAAGTGTTTGGCTACAGCCTGCGCTTTAATGCTGACCTGCTCCGTAGTGCTGTGCAGCAGGTTAACCAATCGTACACACAAGGAACTCAGTTCTACTCATCCTCATCTGTTATGCTCTTGCTACTGGACATTAGGGATCGGATTAACCGCCTAGCCCCTCCATCTGCACCTGGCAAGCCCCAGCTGGACCTTTTCTCTTGTATGCTAAAGCATAGGCTGAAGCTCAACAACAGCGAGATGATTCGAGTAAATCATGCCTTGGACATGTACAGCACAGAGATACTAAAACAATCAGATCACCTGACTGCTAAACTCTGTTGAACACAGTAACATTACCATAAGAACAGCAAACTACACACAAACAACCAACAAATGAACTATGATACTGATCTTAATTTTGTTTCCTCTTTTTAATTTTTGGACCTTTTCTGCCTTTTAATGTAATATTAACTTTGTAAGAACAGTTCTTAAAGAGAAAAATGAAAGAGGCAGTGATGGCGAGTATTTCAGGCTGATAAAGAAGATTAATGGAACCACCATAAGGACTGTATCATATTTGTCCCAGCATGTCTGTCATTCCCTAAAAGAACTTAAACAAGAGAGAGAAAGAGAGAAAAAAATGGAAATATTAAATCTATGTACCGGTGAAAAAGAGGCCTTGATTTTACTATGAAGGATCAAAGGTTATATCTGAAACTGCCATTCTTTACTGAGAAAAAAAAAAACATTTTTAAAGGAATAACAACATAACACAAGGGCAGACCAGATATGCTTTTATTTCAGCTAATGTGCAAAATATTTCAGAAATAATGGACAGTTTAATATTAAAGACGTTTATACATTGTAAGGATTAATTAGCCCTAGTGAGTAAGTAGTCAACACATTACATATAGAGTCTTTATTACATTTCAAACCCACAGCGAATCTGTATTACTCTTTGTGAGTTATGAGACACTCTGTCATTGTTCTGACACATAAGGCACACAGCAGGGCAGTAATGGATATTCATGTCAAACGACAAAAGCCAGCTGTTTATATATACATATATATGTGGGTGAATGTGTGTGTGTATGTGTGCGTGTGCAAATGTGCGTATACCTTTTTTTGGCTTGACGCTTATCGCTGTTCGTTAATTGAATGTGTCATTTGAGACTGACTCCAGTCTAAGCTAATTCTTGCATTTGGAGCGCTTCTTCCCGTGTTTGAAATTCAAGCTGTGTTTTTCACAAGGCAGTACCTCCTGGTGCGTGAGTGCAATATTGTGGTCTGAAGATTTAACAATCAATGCTATTTTGTACAGCTTTGCAAAATGTACATGTTGTGACTGCTGATTTGTGGAGCTTTTCAGCACCAAGAGCAAAATGTAAACATTCATCATTCAGGCACATTTAAGAGATAACTTAAAGCCATACACTTCCCTGAGGCAGACATTTGTTAAAACTAAACTTTCACTTGTTTTACTTAGTAGTTCATTACACGGAAACCATGTTCCATTTGTATTTTTTTTAATTCTCTCAGCTGATTTCAGATAAGAGCACAGCAAAAATGCCGATGACAAGAGATGGGATATTATGTTGGATAAGAATCATAGTGCAATGCCATTGAATTTCTACGTCGTGCCACAGGAAAAAAACTAAAAAGAAATAGTCATATTAAAACTTAAAGTACCTTTCTGACAGTGTTTAATCTGTAAGCATTTTATGTGTAAAAATGTCTGTTTTTTCTTTTCAAATACGAATTGTAACATTTCCTTTTGCATGTTGCTAAAAACATTACCAGAGCTGTAACTTTGGTTTTAACACCCTCAGTCATCAAACTGAAATATGAAAAACTACCTATGTATTGTTGGTCACACTTTATTTGGGTAATCTGATGCTGAAACATTACTATTGCTGATGACTTTTGTAATTCCAGTCCATTACTTTCCTGTTTGTCGATAACATCAAAGGCAAGGTCACTCATGTTGTACAACCTAGCTGCCCTGGCCAGACATGAGCTTGAACTTAAAAAGAGGAGAATTCATACTTAGTGTTGTCACAAAACACTGGAAAGTCCTTCGTTCCAGTGCAAAAGCTGCCAGCTCAGTTGCAGGCTTTTAGACAAACATCTAAAGAAAAAAAAAAACACTGTTACAGTTATTGTCTTTCATGTCTGTTAGTATTTTGAAGTAGTTTTGTTGTTTTTTATTTTTTGTTTTTGTTTGCTTAATTTTGTGTTCTTTAAAATAACTGCTGTAAGATTATTTGTGGGATTAGCTGTAAGCAGAGTTGTGTAATATATTTAGGAACAACCATGATGGTACAACAACAATCGCACCATAAATCAGGTTTGGAATTCTTCTACCGATTCAGCGCCTCTTGAACACAGTGATCAAAGCTTGGGGCACTGACTTAATCCAGAAATTGCAGTGGCCCTAGATCAAATGTTCTAGGCACGTAGCTTTGTCAGCTGCAAATGTCACTGCATCCACAATCACAACTTTAATAGTCATCTCTGTACATTGTTGTCACAATGTAGGCAAACAGAATCATGTCAGACTTTGTGTGATGTTGATTAGCCCTATGTTTTATTTTACTGTAGTGAGTCTTTCCGTAAAGTCTCTTAATGTTTTAGAGGTGCTTTGTAAATAACTTTCGGTGTGTCACGACAAAATCAGTTGAATTTGACTGGGTAGTGTGACAAATACTCTACCAATTTCCAGTTTATGGGTAGCTCAGATGTGGTGGCCAGTTTAGGACAACTAAGGCTCAGCTTGCCCAGCTCAGCTTTATGTTATCAAATGAATCTTACAGTGCAACACTTACCAGTCCTTATCATCAGGCTCTGTCAGGTAATTAGCTGAACATCTGTAAAGACCAGTGGTGGTGGAAACTAGGTACATTTACCCAAGTACTGTACTATACACAGGACAATTTTAAGGTATAGTATTGCCATTTTCTGCTACTGCATATTTGGACTTTTCAGAGGTGAATATTGTACTTTTTACTGCACTGCATGTACTCGATAACTTTAGTTCCTTTTCAAAATTAGATGAATAAAACTAAATACAGTATAACTTTAAGACTTTATTGATCCCCAGCGGGAAATTCACACGCTACCCAGCAGTATGTAAAATACTTTAAATTGTGTGATGAACACAATAATGCATCAATAATTATAATCCAGTAGTATACATTAATGTGATATGTGCCATTCTGCATAAACTGTACTTTTACTTTTGGTGCTTTAAGTATAGTTTGATGCTTAAACTCTGTACTTTTACTTAATTAACATTTTGAATGCAATACTTTTACTTGTAACAGAGTTTTTTTACACTGTGGTATTGCTACTTTTATTTTTGTGAAGTATTTGAGTGCTTACTCCATCACTGGTAAAGGCACTTTGAGAAAGTGAGCAGTTGTCACTGCACTATTGCCTTTTCCAATGTACATATAACAGCAGCCCTGGCTCAAGATAAGCACCACCAGCAAGGAGAGAGAGGGTCACTGGATCAGTGGATAGCAGTAAAATGTACTGTGTTGTGACCACTGCATCTGCTCAGGTGTAGATGGTAGCTGTGGTGACAGTAACATCCTGCTACTGCACAATCACACACCAACTTCTCTGGAGAGCAGACAGTGGCAACAGCTAGCTGTCGCAAAGCGCCATGGTATAGTACTAATTTACTGGGCTCAGTTATGAGGTTTGAGCTTATTAGCATGCTAATGTTAATATGTTAATGTTAATATGGTAGCAATTTTGTAAACATGTTAAAATTCATAGCATTACCATTGTAACATTTGCATGCTAATGGAAGCACTTAATTTTTTTTTAATTATTTTATTTTAGTCTCACAAGCCAGAAATGTCTAAATTGGCCCAAATCCTGTAACCTATAGAGATGCAGTAAATAAAGAACTGGCACTTTGCATACTGATGTTCAGCATCAACACTGGAGAATCCAAATTAAATGCTAACATTATTATTATTATTATTATTATTATCATTATTATTATTATTAAGTGCCTGTTATCTATCCCTTTAATATGTTTAGAGCTGGAGAAAACGTTTAGATGTTACACAGAAGAGACAATGAATTATCTTCAGAATTTAAAACCATAGATGATGATCGAATATACACTTTTCATCTCCTTTTGAGGACATCTCTCCTCTTGAGGTGGTTTGTGTATGTGGGGGAAGTCACCCACAGGAAAAGAAGGACTCACACTGGATATATTTGTCCCCTGTTGTACAATATGTCTGTAAATAATAACTCTGTTACAGTAACAATACTCTGCTACAGGAACAATATTATAAAAATGAAACAGTATTGAAAGGGAATACAAAGACTACTTCAAAAAAGCCCTCTATCTGAGTACATTAGCACAAAGTACAGGGCAGCCATTTCTTATATGTATCTAATTCGATTCATGACAATTATTGACTGTTTTTATACTGTCAAAACATACTGTACATTACAATTTAGTTTTGAGCCACTTGCAAGGTCCATAAAACAAGCACATTTACTCATATGGCATTATGCTACCACAATGTTGCTTACATGTATCCATGGATATGTCCAAACATTTTTGCAACTAATACCTTGCCTATATACTTTTTTGCTTTTCTGTTGAGATCATTATATCAGCTTATTTCAAATGAATGTTTCATATAATAATCTATTTCTCATTAAAAGGCTATATTTAATAAGAAGAGCAAGGCTTGTTTGTACCATTTCCCTCTGTAGAATGGTGTAGCTGTAGGTTATTTGTTGCAGGGTGCCCTACAATAAAATGCAGCCCTGTGAAACTTTAAAACATAGGGCAAATCTCATGATGGAACTAAAGGTTTATGTGGTGGCTGCAACTGCCGATCTCCCTTCATAAACCTCTGGGAATGATGACCAATAAGCATACTACCAAAACCCAAGTGGCAGGCTGTTACAACCTGCGATGGCAGCCACCCAACGTGTTTAAACCTCTCCAGGGCCTCTGAATGCAGAGTAAAATCTGCCGTTCGCAATGTGTGGTTGGTCCTCACACCAACCTGTTCAACCTGCTCCCTGGCTCCAACCTGAAAACCCTGACTGGCAAACATCCAGTCCAGCTCTCCAATTAAGACAAGACAATTTCAAGGCTACATGCAGTCAGTCAGACTTTCTATGAACAGCCCACCTCTGCGCCTCTCACTCCAGTGTCTTTTTGATACTTTACAACCATCTATATAGACTTGCTACACTTTTGTGAGGCAGTCATTAAACTAACTTATTAACACACATACATACTGTACACCTACTCTAGAGAACACTGTTAGATGACAGACTCAACTGCATATGTGTACTGCTCTTCCACTTAGACAGTCAAAGGACTTGGGGAAATATAGGTAGAACCCCTCTCTTGAGGGGAATGGTTTCCCAAAGAAATTCAGGAAAAGCATCCTTTTTTGAGTACCGACTGCTGAGCCTCTGTTGTCACTGTTGCCACTAACCACTGGCTGGACAGAGATAAAAATGGCAGTGTTGTCATCATTGTTTATCTTCTCACCAAGTCTATTCAAGTTAACATCCTCTTCTTTTCCACCACCATTTTCATCATCAGTCTAGGAGCTGACTGAACAGAGGAGGAAATTATGCATTGGAATCTTCCACCATCTCCCCACAGCATACACCAGCTGAGGTCAGCTTGTTTTTGCATTTTTCTATGCTATCAGAAAGACAGAGGTCAGTTTTTGAGGCTGTGACCACCCAGAAGCAAAGCTCTAGGATTCTGGTTGGCATGGCGGTGCAGTGCTCTCATGCGAGTGGATGTTTTACACCCATATTGTATGTGATACACAGAAGATGGGAGTCCCTCCCTGAGATGGTGAAATCATGTGCAGGCAATGATGGGATGCGACATCACTACACTTTGCCCCATCAATGTCCTCCTAAGCAGTTTTAGCCATATAAGATCAAAGTAGTAGCTGGCTAGCTATGCACCCACACAAACACATCTTGACATTTTGAAAGTGAGCAGGTGCAAGTCCACCACAACAACAGAACCACCAGCTAAGCAAAAACGAATTTTCTTAAAAAAGTAAGATGGGCCTAAAATCCTATAATCCCAACACCAGACATCTACCTTGAAGGCTGTGTCACTGAATGGCCAACTGGAACTTCAGAAGTCAGGACAGCTTAGGAGCTAATGTGATCTTCACAGGGAAGAAAGAGAGAATGTGGGGTGAGAGGACTGCAGGCAGTTACAAAGGGGGAACTGAAATCACTGGTCTGTCCCCTAACAGATGTGCTGGTAGTAGTGCTTCTGTGATTGGTCTTGCCAGAAGGCTGTTTCTGATGACTGATTGTTAGTTCCCCAGAACTTGTTTCTTTTCAGAAAAAAAGATAGGTTTTACAAAATAAAACTGGGTGAAGCTTTAAAGATAATTTGATTTAAATACAACAGAAGGCGAAGCAGCTTTTCAAATAGTTATGTCCCATCCTGAAATTTCCTCAGCTGCCACAGTTGAGCATTGCACAAAACTCACAAAAAAACACAATTCTAAGATACTGAAAAAGTCAGCATCCAGGAATAATGTTAATTTTATGACTAAGCTAAATTGCAGTGGTTGTGTGTTTTGTTTTGATCCTCCATGAATCAGTCAAAATCCCATCCAACATATTTTGGGGCTTCTCTCATTTTTTCTTTGATCCTCAACTGAGTTTAATCACTGGCTGAATAGCAATTGTAATCCAAGCATCTCAAATGAGACACAGAATGCTTAGTAAATCTGGGCCAACAGTGGCACGTGTTGCACTTGCCCATCAACTAGTTGTCCAGATCACCTGTTTACACCTCCTCATCTGTGTTGAGTATGTCATAAGTCGTGTGGGAGAAATACAGTGAAGAAAAGATTGAAGTGAAGAAATGTGTCCAGATAGATGCTGAGTGCTAGTGAAACCAGTCTTTGTCCACTTACACAATCACTGTTCCAGCAGTTGTAGCCCTGGTGCGAGAAAGGAGAGATTACTTAAATCAATTTAGTTTCTAATATAGAGATGGATGAAGACCTTTCAGTAAGGAAATTGAACTTAAAACCATTTAGTTAACTGAGGGAGGATGTAAATAGTTACTTAAGAATCAGTGTCGTTAATAATTCTGTTCATCATAAAGTAACAGGCAGAACTTTGTGGTCAACCACGGAAAAAAATAAACACAAAATAGAAGAAGCAACCCTAAATCTGTTAATTTAATTTAGCATTCAGTGGGCAGTCAGGCATACAGATGTAATACTGATGTGTTGGTTGTAAACAAGTCGGCTCTATGAGAGCCAGTTCCTGTTGTTGTCGTTGTTGTTGTTGTTGTTGATGCACCACAGAATGACAGGTGACCTTTGCGCCACATCGGTTGGCCACAGGCACTCCATATACTGACTGAATGTTACGCTGATAGACGTGTGCCTGTGACCAGTCAGGTGTGATGACAGAACAGGATCATACCATCAGATTAAAAGGGGAGGGGTGGGCTGACGGACTACAGCACAGAGGAGAAGTGCTTGCGAACGAGGGTCCTCAGTGCAATACCTTCCCCCAGTACAATACTTGTAAATATACCTTGTACATATCGATCTGTTGAATCCAGACTGTGTGTATATAGTACTTTATTTTTATTCCTAATGCACATTCCTTTGCTTGGTTGCACATTACTTCTGTTCTCAGCCTTACATTGTTTACTTGCCCACTGCTGCCTTGCATAGGGACATGTGCATGCCCATTGAGAGCCGCTGTACCAGAGTCAAATTCCTTGTGTGTCCTACAAACCTGGCCAATAAAGCTGATTCTGATTCTGATTTTGAACAGCAGAAGATGAGAGGCACTCACAAATGAAGCAGCATTTGGACGCATTTTAATAATACAGACAACACAAAGGCAGAATGTAGAAATTGTAAAATAAAACTGTTATATCAAGCAGGATCTACTAACAATCTTCATAGGCATATTAGAACTGTACATCCAACATAGTGTTGGACTTTTCTGCATTAATGATTTTAAACCTAATACCTAAAACCTAAACATAATGTAAAATATGTGTTATGGAATTATTAAAGTTTTGTATAATTACATTGAATCATTTAAGTGATATAGGTGCACATACATAGGTCAGAACATTGCTAAATTTGGCAGAATTATAAAAGCCAGTAGCTGTCGGCTGGAGAATGTTTGTTGGGTGGAAATAGTTAAATGCTTTAATGCTGCAGATTAAATGCTATAGCACACAATCTTCCTTTTCCATATGTTTGGAGCTTGTGTGTGTTAATGGTAGACAGAAGTCAGTAAATTTAATAAACTACGTTAGCTTCTCAGTTAGCAGACACAAGGCTAAGTGTTTAGCTCTAAGCTGGTAATTGCTTATTAGTACCATCTGCATTCATCACTAGTGTGCATGACTTGTGGATATGTGAACCAGTCACCTGGAGTTTCAACTGACGCAGGATGCCAGACCTGACAGGCCCTGCGGTGACATCTGCGAGTCCTTCCTGAGGAAGGCACATGTTGGGACGTCTGGAGGCTACAAGGTCAGACAGGCCAGAACTGAACTGTAAGTAAATTTTTCTTACTAAATGTTATTTTAGAATATTAAACGTCAGCTATTATAAAAAAAAATGTTGCATGGTTGGTAGCCACAAGAACTGATCAGTAAAACTGAAAACACAAAGAGCCCTGATACTGGTGATGATACTTCTGAAGTATTTCAGCAAGTTTTTTAAAAGATGTCTCTGATTTTGTCTACAACATGAGTAACCGGTAGTCTAGATTAGATTATTTGTGACTTCAGTATTCATACTCATTTGATCTATCATGTGTTTCAAATCCTTGTATAGATCTGGTTAAAGCTCTGACTTAGTTTCTTGAGCAACACTGTAGTCTCATTAAATTAATTCATGATAATTGCTTCACTACTGAGTGAGAACTACAAATGGTAACTCCCTCCTGCTAAACCTCAGAGCTCATCAGTGCTAATAAAGATGATCATTACATTCTTTTTGACATGATAGCTTTATAAAATCTTCTCACTGACCACCTCCTATCCTCACACCCCTGTTTACTGCAAGTGATTAAACATTCTTTAATTATACATTTGCTTTCTTAATCATCTTCAAATGCAAATAATTGACTGTATCAGACATTAAATCATCAGTTTACCTAATGAGGTCTGTAAAAATGCACATCAACTGCTTTGGTGCATTCACTATGTTCTCTCAGTGAGCGAGAGGCTCACTAGACATTCACCATTAGTAGCTAACATGCTGTTAAAGCAGGATCTTACCTTTTCAGCTGACTTTCTGCCAAACTCTGAGCTCCTTTAAATGTTAGGATCTATTTTGCAGGTGCATCACTTCGCAAAAGTCTGTTTCACTTTATGCATTACAGGCATATGTCAATCCACTGACATTTAGAAGGGGATTTATATAAACCTGAGGGAATTTATTAAACAATATTTTTTGTATGCACTGTTGGCAGTTTATTAGGTGCACCTAGCTAAAACTAATTTGGTCTAATATAACAGCACTGCAATAAATTCTCCCTTCTTGAAGGTGATAATATTAAATTGTTTTAGGGGTGTGTTGGTGCAACTATATGCTAATTTTGTGCTGCTTTTTAACAGTACTGCATTATAAAGAGAGAGGTTTGTGTTATTTATCCTAGACTCATTGATATAAATGGGGTGTGGTGGCTTGAGCTTCACAGCTAACACCTGGCAGAGTGCAACACAGGAGCAGGCAAGCTATAGAGCAGACAGATGCCTTCTATCAAAGACACTGCATTCAATATGAGTTTGGCAGAGAATCAATGCTCTGAGACTCATTTATTCAGAACTAGGTGGTAACAATATGTCACAAGTAGTGTCGTCACGGTACTGGAATTTTTAACTTCAATACAATACCTTGAAAAATAGCTATTTGTAGCATTTTTGATAACAGAATTTGCAGCATTTGATTCACTCAGTCCAATATCATTTGGAATGTCTAATTTAGGATTAGGATCAGATATTTTTTTTATTTTGTTCCATTCATATGTGCTTGTTAATACTGCTTATTTTGTTATATTACACAGCCTTATGTTGTTTTACTGTTTACTTGCCCCTTGCATGGGGATATGTACATGCACATTGAGAGCCGATGTACCAGAGTCAAATTCCTCGTGTGTCCATCACATCTGGCCAATAAAGCTGATTCTGATTCTGATGATGCCAGCTTGAAGTCAGCCATCTCATCCACCGGCTTGATGCAAGTATTGTATGTGTGCTCTATGGGTCCAAAAACACCTGAAATGAAGTTTGTAAGATCAACATGTCTAAAAAAATGCAGTTGCTAACAAATGGCTAAATGACCACAGGAGCTGTCTGGGATATTATCCACTGTCACACTGAACACAGAGACTCAACTCCACATTAGTCCACCTTTCCAGTCCTGTTTACATGTGTGCACTTGCAAACTATTCTAACTGACCCAGCCATGATTGTATGTTGTATAAGAGGGAAGCGCTATAAATCAAATTACAAGTTAGAAGTCGTGGTGGTGATGTTGAAGTCATGGCACCATGCTGTAGTTTGTTTATAGCCTAACAACAGCTTTTTACTTCTGGTGATTGTATTTAGGCTTCAAAAATCATAAGAGTTATGTTGACTTGTGAAGATTATCTTGCTTAACAAAACCTGAAAGTGTCATAAACCTTTGTTTGTCACAGAGTTTATTTTCTACAAAACTTGAAAGGCCTATGGAAAAAAATCCCACTAGCTTTTTGGTCAAAGGAACCGTGGTGATGCCAACTTCTGGGTTGGTCTGCAAAAATCTGTCTGTTGTAAATAAGACGAGTGATGACAGCACTGTGGGAGTGAGAGTAAACAGGGCTGTATGGGCATTGGTGTGCATGTGTGTAAACTCGCTTTCGGTGAGAAGAGAGACCAAGAAAGTGAAAGTGGAAGTGGTATTGGCGTTTGATACTGAAATGAGTGCTGAAGTTGTTTCAAATATATAGGATGTATATATATCAAAAATATATATTTTTGACTAAACTAGTCACAAGCATTAGAAAAAACTGGAAATACGGTACAGTGGAATGGAATTTATGTGGGAGGTGCAAAATTTAATTCTGATTCTTTTTAAGAGCTTTTATTTAGTCCCTCAGGTTCTCAGGAACAAATAAAGAAAATAAACATTTCCTGAAGTTCCCAAATTTCAGAGCCTCCAGACTAGGAAGACAAAAAGTGGGACATTGAAAACACATGTGCTTGTATAATGGGTAGTTGGGAAAAACAATCTAGTCTAATGTCAAATAAATAAATCCCATTAACAAGAAATAGTTGAACTTACTGTTAAGTTTGTGCTTTCCTCTGGGCAGAAAAACAGCTGACAGGAATAAACACACTTGTTAGTGTACACACTCGCCTTGCAAGGAATTAGACACAACCTGGCAGGTAGCTCTCCTGATAATTGAAGACACTACACTGTAAACACCTCAAGGCTGTTGTTATTCTAGAATCTTGTTAACAGCTGTGGATGACAGAAATGTGAGTGCTGATGTTAAGGGCATTCTGCAGAGTGAATTTTATGACAAGCCTCACAAAAATAACAGCATAAAGTATTTTAGGTGCAAAATGTTGTCATATGGCTTACAGCTAGAAGAAAATGACTTGAAACACCTTATTGCAGTTTGGTGCGTGGTGAAAACTAGTGTGGTTTGCGGATGTGTCTCAATATTATGTTTTGGGTTCAGCGGTTGGGTTATTTATGACAGCCCTCAGGTAGAGAGCAAAATCACAAATGTGCAAAGAAAAGAAAACATGAAATAATGAATCAAAGCCGCCTTCTAAAGCACAAAATAGCATGCAGCATGATAAATTTAGACTGCAGTGACAATTAATAAAATACAGAGACGCAGGGCTAAAACAGTTCATCCACAAGGACATTCTCTAACAATTTACAGAACACATGTTCATGAACTAAATTCACAAAGCCTCCAAATCTCTTAATCCTCAACAAATCATCTGTATTGATGCAGAAGTTGAATGATGTAATTACTTAACAACCACAAAGCCAGTTTTCATTTGTGCTTCTCCCCTTTGGTTGTATATTTCTGTCACATTACAGACTCTTTTTCTATAAACCTGAATTATCACCTGCCAGCTGAGCTGATAATTAGCACCACACATAAAGCTTAAATTTCTGCACTAATGATGAGATTGATGTGCATGTTGATTGGTAAGGTGCTCATGTAATTGTAGTGAACTGCAGGATTGGATGGCGATAGCTGAATACCCATTATATCCCGTAATGTTCCCAACATTTTTTTTCATTTGTCTGCAAGAGCAGTTCATGCTGCACTTTAAAAACATCATTCCAGACTGGCTTTTTCTGACTCATGAGAGATTCACTTGCTTTTGTGTCAAAAGATATTATTTCTTTCATTTTCAAGGTGTACCTAGACTCCTCAATTGCTGCTTGAAATCACATTTTGGCTAGGTTTATAAGCACACAGTGCTAGTAACTCATGGTTTCTGTATTAGTACTATTAAGGTTATTGGATTCCAGTGTACATTTACTTTAGATATAGCACAGAACATTCATTTCCAATATAACTTCTGAAGTCATAGCCTCGCAAGCCATATGGCACAATGTGATTTTGAGGCTGATCCGATGGAGCTGTCATAAGCAGGACACTACGCAGCAGGAACATAAACACTAATGGTGGTAATGGAATTTCAGACTTTCTTTTTTATCAGGAGGGAACACTGTCCCCTTTTTTACTCTGGAGAGATTTAAACTGTTAATAGCGCCTTGAATCATTGGTGTTAAAGAAACATGCATTGCATTTCCAGTTTTGTTATCTTGCAGCTTGGCATTAAGAAGTATTCAGACAAATTTTAATATTTATTTTCTTAAAATGGTAAATGGACTGCACTTTTCTACCTTTGCACTTTACAATACTTGCCCATTCACTCACACACAATGATGGCATCAGAGCTGCCCTACAAGGTCAGTGGGAAGAGTGTCTTGCAGAGTTTATAGGTGAATCCCAGTTCTCTTATTTTGTCATTCCTCGGTCCTCAATCCTCACTCAACCCAGAAGTAGTTCCGGTCGGCCATGATGAAAGACAGTCCAAAGCTTTTAGTTCTGTTCTAAAAAACAAGGACCAAGGAGCGAGGAGGTTACCTAGAGGAGCTATAACCGATACATGAGTGTATCACGAATTGACACACCTCTTTATCGGAAATCAATTTGTGATTGGAAGATTCACTGAATTCCCTGAAAATTAGTTTATACTGATAACACTTTTTACTACAGGTCAACACTAAATATTGTATGCAAATAGTGTGTGTAGCATGTGTTATAAGAAAAATCTCATAAATAAGTTTGACAACACAACATTTTCAGTCAACAGTAAAGAGAGGCAAGTAAGACAAGCACTTTAAACTTTTTTTTTAATGGAGGAAAAAAAATGTTCACCCACCCCTCCATCCAAAACCTAAAACTGAACATTGTTTGTTTTACATTGCTACCCCTCAGCGTATATGTACATGCAAGGTCTTAGTCTTAAGAAGCTGTTCATTAAGATGGAGTCCCCACTTTCACTGCCCTACTTTCACTGTCTGATTGACAGAATGGGGCAATTTATTTACATACAGATGACCGACAGCTTCACCTTTACTACTCTGTTCTCTGCATGAAGCTGCTGGTGTCAGTTTTTTTTTTCTCTGAGGCCTTAGAATAGCACAACATAACACATTTATCTGTTGTGAACACTAACAAACTAGCTCTCCACCCTGCTTGATCTAGACAGTTACTGGTGAGATTGATAGCTGTGACTTGAAAGCTGTATTTCAGAAACTGCCTACTCTCCCCTGACAATATTCTATAAACTGCTTCCTCTGGTAAATCTGGTGGCTCCCACTCCATCTGTCTCTGTCAAGGGGAAGACGCACACACACACATACCATGATAACAGTTTCAAAACACAAGCCAGGAACACCTTTCTAGCCATTTCTCTGACTTGCTAGGGATTGCAGTAGGATGGAATAAGGTTATGTAGACACATTCTCATGCATCCATTTATCAGTATCGGGATGGGTGAGGTGAAAGACAAAAAACCAACTGTTGTCTATAGAAGGGGTCACTGTGCTACTTTTGGACCTGCTTCTGTTTTAGGGACAAGCTCCTCCTGGGTGTTGAGGGGAGCTCTGAGAGCTAAATGCCCAATTAACCTTGCCTGGCCCAGGCACATTTTTACAAATTTAAATGGTTCCCCAATGGCAAAAGGTAATTAATTAATTTAATGGCACGGCATGCCCACCTGATTGTTGAAAGGTGCTGAGTTCACACTACACTAATCAATGGGATTACCTTTGGCCTTATTTTGCATGCTGCTGAGAGGAATCTTAGGCAAAACAAATTATGATTTGTAGGACAAGTAATTAGTTTATGCTGATACCACACTAGCCAGCCATTGTAAGACAATGCAAAAATGTGTTATTGTGCTGCAGCAATTTTGCTAACTAAATATATCTGATTAATATACAAAGACAACAGATATTTTTGCATAATAACTTAAAGAAATTGAAATAGATCTTTTGGAATGCTTTATATGATACACATTTTAGGGGTTTAATTACATAGAATATAGAGAATTTTTTTAATACATTATTCAGAGGTGGTTCTCATAACTAGAATCTGTGATGCTATTTGCAACTACATATTTGTTTATTGTGTTGACGGCCATCAACTCTCAACAAATGTCATTAACAAGTGTTAAGTGCTTCCCTGCTGTTTGCTGGGATTGTTCAGTTTTTATTAGCTGTAAATTGTTCAGTATGACAGGGAACATAGATGAGACTGACACTGCCATGTGGGTTGTTGTTACAGACTTAACAACAATATTAATCAACATATTTCTATGATCAACCTGAAAAATGTTAATGTAACTGTTCCTGGCACTGAGTGCTTTCTTACTGAGGAAAAATGTCTTGAAACAATGTCGGACTGAATAATGAAGTGAAAACAAAATGGCAATTCAGTCTTACCAGACTAGAAAGTTTCCAACTACAGAATATTGCTTCTTTTTTTCCCCAGGAACTGCCCTGAAG
>NW_018127929.1:1312586-1366177 GCF_001952655.1 Monopterus albus
CAGGAATGGTGATTTGATAGCCTGTGTGAAATAAATATTACCCTAAGAGTCTGTTCTTTTCATTATAAAATTCCAAACAACTTATTTCAAATAACACTACAAATATATATTTATATGCAATGTGCATTTCGGCCAGCATTCGTTTCAGACGTAAACAACTTTATTTTTTGTGGCAGTTCCTTTGTTAAGGGCTAGAGAAGTGAAGTATAAATTGGCTGCAGGAGAAAACAGCATTTGTTACCATTAATTAGATAGCACATACGCCACATGTTTCACTGTTATAACTGGAGTTTTGGTTGGACATGAAGCTTTTTAGCATTGTTAAATTATTTCATCTATCTCCCTCTCATACAACTTAAAAAACAGGACTTGTCATGCTATTCATGTTGTTGCAGTGAATCACTTTGGTGCATGTAATGGTCCCATTGTTAATTTGTATTCATATTCTGTCAGAGTTCACTTGTATTGCAGTAAGCAAACTTGGGCTGCTTTGCAAAATATTTCCATCAGCTCCTTCAGACTGTTGCAGCTAAAACATAAAATAAATGGCTGTGGGATTTTTTTCTGATACCTGTACACCATAGTTAACCAGCCTGTCACCTAGCAACCTCAGTCATGTGCATTTGTTTTGGTGTTTTGTCTTTAGGTTGTTTGCATTATTTATGAGCTTCCTTGGTTTCATTAACATTATATAGAATTTGAAATTACTGCACCACATGACCCTCTTCCATCACACCTAATAAGGCAAGGCTTTGTTGTGCCAGGAGGATAGTGAAGGCTGATTTCTTACAGATAAGTGAGTGACAAGATGCCATTTTGATGTTAGAAAAATGAGAGCAAAGAATGTGTTTTGAAATATAAAGCTCCTTGTTCAAGCAAATTCACATGCAGGTTTTCCTCATTATTTCATTGCTCATCACTTTTGGGCTGGTGAAGCAAATTCATGGCATGACTAAAAGTGCAATATGTGTATTATAAAGCAGCTAAAAATACTGCCCTTATTCATTTTAATATACATAAAGTGGCAACTTTACTGCTCACCCTATTCATAGTGGCAATGAGAGGCCAGCTGGCTTTCACCCCATGGGAGAGTACACAGTTTTGCCATCTGCCACCAAAATTTAGCAGGTCTAATATGTGCCTCTTGCCACTGCAGTAATGACCAGGAACCAATGCTGCTGCCAGTCAGTGATAAGATGAAAAATTAAACTTCTGACAACCATAGCAGAAGCTACACACTGTGCTTGATGGTTTATATCCATGTAATAACAGGTATATTCAGTGTTTTGCATGACAATATATTGTGACAAGGTTTCTCAGATATCAGGTAGTCTGTAGTCTTCATAGTTTTATTCTTGCATAGTTGTGCATGGCTGCTTGCAACTTTCACAGCAAAATTCAACAAGTTATTATTATTGATCTGCAAGCTGGTGATACGTGCTGTGTATCTGTCAGCTTGTTTTGATGTTTTCTTCATTACGTTGGACAAATATCAATCACTACAGCTTTAAAATATCTTCAGCATAATTAAATCTAGAGAAATGGAATGCTTCTTGCAATGTTTCTTCAATAGTGTTTCTTCAGTAGTATAACTTTCATATTTGTTTTATCGTATCCACTAATGAAGAAGACTGAACACACTGCTGTGAGCCAAAGTAAAGGTATTTACAATCAAAGCTGTTCTTATCATTTATGTTTATATTATTAACAGTATTTACATGATTTGTTGATTAAAATAATTAGCTTACATTTATGTGCTGTGCTAATTTAATCAATATGAGCAGAAAAGGTCTAAACAGGAAATTACGACATATGTGGGGTGTGATCCTTATGTTAAAAGAGGAGTGATTTTTCAACAGAACAACTTTCCTGGAGGATAGACTCAACAAAAAGCTGAAATTACCACTTTTCTGCAGGCTTATGCTCATTTAACAGGTGTAGTATGTTTTTAATCACAAAGCTTTATTGCACTTGCAGTAACGAGTATTGGGATTGTTAATTTCTAGTAATGTTTCCCTTCAGCCCATGTCATGCTCTCCTCCATTGCCTCTGCCTGCTGCTCTCCATGTGTGGGGGAACTGAGCTGCACCCTCAGTCAAACACCAGGAGAAGCTGCTCCATGAACTGCAAAAGCTTATTTTAAATCCATTCACTAGTTTCTTTATGTAGGCCTACTACACTAGCCAATCAGTACAGGCCGGAGAGTGATAGTTCTTGGATGTTCAAAAAGTACTACCCACCGACTAGGTAAATGTGGATCTTGGATCCTCTAGTCGACACAGAGGTAGAGGAATACGTTCCAAAAAAGGTTCCTGCTCCCCAAGAAAAGTTCCTCTGATGGAAACAGGCCTAAAAGTATCTATCCTGTCACTGCTGAGTAAATATTAATGAAATAGTCTGAAATGTACCCTGTCGACTTTGTTCATATTATAATTTATACAGATCTCTCTGAAATAGTTACAACAGGCGACTGTTTGAATTCACCCCACGACTCAGACAGTAAGCTACACAGTAATGAAGACTGGCAAAGTCCATGCAGAACTATCTAGGATGCTGAGATAAGTAGGGCAGGGATTCATCTACATTTACATCAGACTTGTAACCATGCAAAGAGGAGCATGACAGATTCACCATTCAAATTGATGAATTGATTGCACAACCCATGTTGGCCACCCCAGGGCAGGAACGCTATTAAATGCGTGACCTTTTGTCATTCAATGTGACAACAATGAACTGAAAAATAGCACTGAAAATTTCAACATTTTAATCCTCCCTCTTTAAGACTCTCTCTTCTCTTATTTTTTAGACACTGCTTCTCTATTCTCCCCCAATATCTCCCATTTTTAATCCTTTGCTCTCCTCTTCCTCTCTGTGCATTCAACCTCCTCTCAATCTGTTTTGATCCAATTCTTAACAGCCGTGTGCACTTCTGTAAGTAAGAGTGAATCACCCGGGGGGCTCTCATCAAAGGACTGCCAGAAAGACAAAGGCTGGGCAGCCCTGTGCTAACTGCCAAAGTCCTTAAAGGGGACTTTAAGGCAATGCCATCTTTGATCAGTCCACCATGACCATATTTCCCACAGCGGCAGGGCGGATACATGGGTTTTTATGTTTTACTGTAGCATTCAAAACCTCAGTAGATTTCAAGTAACCTATTAACAAAACACATTATGTCCACACACAAATCATACATTTCTGAAGAAGCTTCCATCTTAGTATGGTTCACTAGAACTTTGCATTCCAGATGAGAATTCTGAATTAAAATGAATTAAGCAACAGTATCACCTCAATAATTAAAGAGGATTTTCATGCTGTACTGTGAACATCATCAATATAAAATGATTTAATTTATTTAAGAGGTTTTTATTACAGTTCCCTGTGTATCATCTGTAGGCCAGTGAACTTTTATACCTTGCTGTGATATTTTACACTTATGATGAAGCGTAATGCAGTTGATACCTCTACAGGGGTTGCTTAGAAACTGTACAGGGGTTGGAGTGAGGGCCTTCCTGGTTCATGTAGAGTAGTAGGCTAAGGCTTTTGATATGACAAGGTCAGGCCAGAGTTTAGGCCACCTGCTGTCAAAGCACAAGGACAAGAGTGGCCTTGCAGAGCTGAGCCAGTGCAGTGTCAATCACGCTGTGCACCAATGCAACTCTCTATCCCTTTCTTTTCTTCACTACTCACAAATGCCTTCTCAATGCCCTCCTACAAAGGATGAGTGGAGGGTGGGAATGGTGCTGTGTCCCTCCCCTCCATCTGGTGCCGCATGCCTTTGTCAGGATGTCAGCCTGCACATATTAATGAAGGGTGTCATCAAGGTTACTGCAGGCTGGAGGGTTGTCTGATCCTCCCCTCTCTCTATCCCAGTATCCCTCATCCTTTTCTCTTGTTGCCCATATTGTCTGTCAGTGCAAGAAGCCAGTCATTGCTAATCATTATACAGTTTGGTTGAGTTTGTGGTGCAGCGTCATATCTGTCAACTTGCTAGCAACTAATACTTCTTAAACTAGCAGCAAAAGTATGGTTTAATTTAGGCCGCCATAGATAATTACTGTATATGCTGTAATGATAAAAAGTTATTGCTTATACTGTAGGTGGTTCAGTAAAGAATGCTAACTGGTGCAGTAGCTCCCTGGTATGTGACAGGTAACACTCAGAAATTATAGATTTTTTTTAAGTGCATATGTATGTTTACTATAGTGACACTTGTAAATTAAGGTATGCCATACTACACAAACTATATATAAATCAATGCAAGACCTAAGGAATTTGCAGGATTAAACATATCAAGTGATCTTAATGAAAGTCTGCCAACACCTACTCATTACAGCAAGGAGCATTTGGATTCTGTTGAACTCCACGTATTGCAATGATCATTAACTGCACATTAGCTTTTAATCACTTCATCAAGTTTGTAGCTTCACCTAACATGATAAATAGGTTTTTCCTAAGACTGATCTATAATGTGTTATTAATTAAACTAGGGGACCTCTCACTGAGCACTGCTCATGTTATTACTCCAGTTATTGTAACCTGACACAAAACTTTTTTTTTTTTTTTTTTTAATGCAGCAAAGATCCAAAACAGATGCAGAAAGGAGCCTAATATTTATGTTCCTTTAACATTAACTTGAACGTATAATGCTTTGTTGGGGATAAACTTGACTGATCTCTCGTGACTGGTCACTGAACAAGATGATATCAGTGGCATCACTGAGCTCTGGATCTCGTTGACATTAATTTTCCTGGTGTCACTGTTGATGTATGGGGCTACTGAATGAACATGATAGACAGGACATGCTAACCTTGTGGGAAACTGTTAGGGGTCAAAGCTCACCCCTCTCATAATCTGTGCTCTGGAAAGGCATGCAAAACAAACATTTATACAATAACACAGTGAAAAATATGTAGGCCTTGTTGTTTTTTTTTTGTTGTTTGCTTGTTTGTTTTCCCCCTGAAGATTACAGGATTACTTGTTTACACTAAAATTCAATTTCATTAGCCACTTTCTGTGACTACACAAATTAATAACTGGGGCTAATATATTACTTTCCCAGTTATGAACTCTTCAAGTTTGTTACATTTCAGTGAAGTTGTAATTTGGTGTTTTGCATGGAAATGAAATGATATGCGGTACTGTACCTGCATTAGAACACAATGTTGGCAAATCCCTGCAGACAACATTCACATTTTAGGCAGCAGTTTCAGACCTCTGGGTCCTGAAAGAGTCAGATACTAAGATTGAATTAATCTCCCTGTTTTTAACTTGGCAGTGAATAAAAGTGTTTTGTGTCTTATCTCAATATACTATCTGCATTTCCCCCTCTCTGCCCGGGGAATCAGGATACAATGCAGAAGGAATAAAAAAGGAACATTTTTTAACTGCTCACTATAGGTCCTTGGAATGAGGGCATGACACTGCAACCATGAATCTCTTTGTGAAGCATAATGCCTCTGTGAATCAGGACAGACTTCTCATCCACACACTTGAAACAGCACTCTTGTGAGAGGGTGTAAAGGGCAGGTGTGGGACAAGGCAGGTTCCGACTGTTGCTGTTCAACCTTGTCAGACAGCAAAGGGAATACTCTTCTGCCAAGCTTTTAAAGAACGGTTACTGTCGTAGGGAGTGGTCTGACACAAGCTATGAATGAGACTACAGAGGGAAATAACTTGACAACCTTGGCTGCATACTGCACAGGCACAGTTATGCTCTAATGGTGCCAGAAAATACTAGATGTTGTGTCAGTAATCTCTCGCAGATAACAAAAGGGCAAACTATTGGTTTTCACACACACACAAACAAAAAGACAGGCACATGATGTTGGTAGTAAATTTCATATCTTACATGTAAGTAACTATTTAATATCTTCACAAATTATGACCCTTGTGACATCACTTGACCTGTTGTCCTTAGTAAGGCCTTACAAATTTTTTTTTCCAAGATTGGGATTAATAAAGTATTTCTATCTATCTATCTATCTATCTATCTATCTATCTATCTATCTATCTATCTATCTATCTATCTATCTATCTATCTAAAAGCAATGTTTATTTTTTATCGCAAGGCATGGAACCAACATGACCATCAGCTGACTATTGCTGCTTTCGTTTGATAAGAATAATGACTGGGGAGAAGTAGCACTTTTAAACTCTGGACTCTTTGGACTCTAGGGGGATTCTGGAGTTCCAAGTTTTCACACTTCAGTCAGACAGCACTTTTCCTTCAAAATCTATTAACTGCAACTTTTATTTGAGAATTTTCAGTATTTGATTATAATGCGGTTTTGAGCAACTGTCAAAATGCAAATCCCAAGAACTCAGTGGCTTTCCAGTGCCACCTCTCAGAACCGGCATGCAGGTATAATGCTACAGATCAATGCATTTTTACATACAAACCACCTAAATATGGTGTTCTGAATTAATTCTGTGAACTGTTACCAATTATCATGTCTCTATGCTCTCACAGTTTCTTGAATTTCTAACCTTTCCCTTCTCTTAACGAGCCTAAGCACATTAGGGTAAAACCATGGAGCTTGTCATACTGTATGTTTTCACGCTGAGTAATGAGTTTTGTAAAGATATTGGAGTTACTTATTACTGGGAGTGTTCTCAAATTAGTCACTTGCAATTCTTATTTCAGTCTGGCTTCTAAATAATGCCAAGTGCTGGCCTTTTCAAATATTCATTTCGGATCTTTTGTAAACAACAATGGTCCAACCTTCTCATTTGCTTATGTTAGTGCTCCTTTCAAGCTTCAGTTTGTTTACCTTTGCTAACACATGGGATTTGTTTACTAAGGCCACAAATAGTTGGCCATAAAACTCATCTTGAAAGACAGATGCATTACCAATAGTCTCAGAAGCTCATGTTGGTATTATCATGTTGGTATTATCCCATTACTTATACTCAACTCTCATGATAAAACCTACAAATTCTACACAAAGTTCAGATCGAGTCAACATTACAGTTTTATGTTACAGCTGTTTGGGGAATATAGAAAGCAACTTGGCCTTCTTCGACAAAAAAAAACAAGATTACCATGGGTCAGAGGACAATATTAATGGAGGTGGGAGAGCTCTGTGGCTTTTAAATCTCTGGTCTAATGGACTGTATTGACTACATTAATAAAACAGGATATGTGTTTCTAATGTCCTCTCTGTGGTGCATTAGGCTTTGCTTGGACTGTGGTTCCATTTGTTAGTCTGGGTGGCAGCTGGGCGCGAGCAAATATCTGAATTCAGAACTCATTTGATCTCTAGTAGAATATTGTCAGAAAAACCTTCAGATCATCCCTCCAGTCACTGCCAGACTGTGAAAGGTTTCAGGAGGACATTGTATATGAGAGAATATAGGACATTTGACTTAAGAATATCTTAGAAACAAGACAAGAAAAGTAAATGATATAAAGAGCACTGAAGGGTTCCCAAACATTCTCGCCATATTATTTTTGTGGGCCCTTCAGTGTTGCAAACATCCTTTGCTTTTTATTGATATGTGCTCTCTGTCCAGCACCTAAAAAGAGCTGTGTGCACCCTATTTTTGTTTTTTACAGACACAAGAAGGCCCATGAGACCCATGCTCTAAAATCCATTCAATAATTTAATAGTTGTACAGGGCCACATATACAGTAATAGGTGTTATATATAGCCTATCTTGAAAAGGAAGAAAAAAGTCCTCCATTCCTTAAACCAGTGCTTACAAAGACACTGTAATCTGGGGCTTAAACATCAATTCTACTTGCTGCACAGCAAATTTAACTGGCAGTTAACAATTTGTTCAACCTTTCCTTCTAAGAATTAATTAAAGCTATATTGCAATATATACAGTGTGCCCAGGTTAATCTTTGGCAATGTTAGTCTGTCAGAAGGTCCAAACTGAAAGATGTCAACAACTATCAGATGAATTTTCATGAATTTTTTACAGGCATCCAGAAGATGAATATCAGTGACTTTGGTGATTCTTTGAGTTTTCTCTTAGTGCCACCATGAAGATGTCATTTTAGGTGTTTAGTGAAATGTAATGTTGGCAGCTACTAGATGGATTGTCATGAAATTTGGTACCTTGTGGAGATTAATGCCCTCAAGATGAACTGACCCTTGCATTTTTTTGAAACTTTCCAAACCTGTTATTTCTCTTCTGTACAACATTGTTGCATTCGCCCTTTAGTAGAGTATGCGTGTACAGATGTGTTAAAACTTAAAAGAACAACCAACATGTTTCTTAGAAAGGTGTTTGGCCATCATGTCTTGCCAAAACAGCTAAAGTGCACCTTAGCATTGATTTTTGGTGTTCTGATTATGATGGTGGAGAGCACCAAACATCCACTACCACAGCCAATACAGCTAAGCTAATTATCCCATGATGACAGAAAATCTAAATCAAATTCTGATGCACACATGACAGGTAGACTACATATAGTAGATAACATTGTTGTGTCTGGTGTTGCACTTAAAATAAAGATATTACTCCTCCCTTTCTAAAAGAAGAAATTTAAAATTTTTAAGCCAGTCAAGCACATGCGCAATGTTGCGTTCAGTCCTTTTTCACCCTTGAGCAAGCATTGTAGAGTAGAGATTCATGGCTTTGCTAATTAAATTTTTGCAAACCTGGTGGAGCCCCTGGCAGCCATTATCTGCCAACAGGATTTTGATTAACTGGACATGAATCCACTGTTATCTAGAGTTACTGTTTGGGGCTTATAAACATCATCCCCCTAATTAAAAAGAATAATGCACTGCATAGTACATCTAAAGCAATGTGCAGCTTGCTTAACTATCAGGGTAACAACAAAAAAAGTCAAACACATCTTAAACATGATAAAAGTAAAGTGATGATTCCTTGTTTTGGTTTAACCTTATACAACAAAAGGCAAGCCTTGTTCAACAAGAGAGCAAACCTGTGAGTAATATTCTTTGTCACAATCTAAACTAGTGTTATTTTAAAAAGGCGTTTCAGTATCCTCCCTTGTGATAGTCAGTGAGATGTTTGGTGACATTTTTAGGTTGAAGCAACCTTCCCTTAGTGCCTAAAAAGTGTTATAACATGAAATGTTGCATAGACTGAGTACTCTGAGTACAATTCGTAGTTGTGGCCCTGTTGTGTAGGCTTACCCAGAAGCTGAATTGTTGGATTTTTAATCTGTTCTGTTTTTTGCAACTGCAAAACTACAGTGACAGTAAAATCTTTCTTCTCACAATAGAATACTTGCCTTAAACAGCTAGTAGTCTTGTATCAATAATTGTTAAAATGAAATAAAATACATAAAAAAAATTTAAATACAAGATGAAAGATGTTCAGAAACACGGCTAGAATGCTGTTAGAGTGAAGTAATAAGTTGTACATTGCCTTGAATCAACACAGCAAAAGTGCAGCAGGAAAATCAGTCAATCAAAGGCACAGGAAAAGTTTTCAGTTTTAATTTTAAAGTGGCTAGAGCCGGGGCACATTTAAGGTCATCAGGGAGTCGGTTCCAACTGTGTGCAGCACAGTAGCTAACAGCAGTTTCACCCTGTTTGGTTCTGAATTAGGATTCTACATATTGACTGCTTCCTTAAAGATCTCAAAGCCCTGCTGGGTGTTTTATAAACTATTAGCTGCACTTTAAAATCTACTCTGTAGATAATTGGTGGCCAATGTAAGGATTTAAGAACAGGGGTGATGTGCGCAGTTCTCCCGGTTCTTGTTAAAACTGGAAACATCATTCTGAATGAGCTGAAGTTGTCTAGCAATAGCCCAGCCTGCTGGAGTTGAGAGCATGAATGAGTTTCTCTAAATCTTCTCTTGCTATTTGTTTGAGATGAAAAAATATTGATTAACCTGTGATCTTGATGTGGCTGCTGAAGCTCAGATCTGAGTTGATTAAGACACCAAGATTTCTGACTTGAGTTTCTGTCTTTGTAGCTTTGAAATTAAGCTCGGCAGTAGCTTTTATTCTTTCCTTCGTGTGAGCAAAAACAATAATTTCTGTCTCCCTCTAAGCATTGAGAGAGAATAAGTCTAAGGTCCACACTCACTTGGTGAATGAGGCAAGTAAATCTGAGTTTCATCTAAGTAACTGTGATAAGTAATTTTGTTATGTATGATTTGACCCAGAGAGAGCATGTAGAGGTTGAATAACAGCGGTCCAAGCATCAGGCCCTGGGGGACTCCACATGTCATAGTAATCTGCTTAGATTTATGATAACCAATGGAAACAATGTAGGCCCTGCTTTTGAGATATGATCTGAATCATCTTTGGACTTTGCCTGATAATCCCATCCACTTTTCCAGCTTGTCAAAATATTTTATAGTGCACTATATCAGAGGCTGCACTGAAATCAAGCAGCATCAGAACCAATACAAAACAATGTTGTAACCATATACCTAAAACAAGCTCATTCAACAACATGGTCCTTTTTTTATATTTTCAATCAACCATGTAACATAACTAAGATTCTCTTATCTATCTGCAACCAAGATCATTTCAGTCAATTTTACTCATCTCAAGAGTTTGTCTTTAAATCTGTACGCCATACAAAACAGTCCAAAACAGACAACTGTTCACTGTTTTACCATACTGCTAAAAACTCAATAAATACATTCTTGTAAAACTCAACATAAACCCCTTAAAGTTACATAAATGACAATCAGACCATAAAACAATTCAGGTTCCCAATTAATTAGCTTCACTATAGAAAATATGCAATTTTGTGGACATATAAGGACAGCTAATCACATACAGTAACTGCTGTTTCACAGAAAACAGTACATAGTGTTTTCCCCTGGGAGATGTCAGGGCAGAAAAAAGAGCAACAGTGAAATGGTGGTTGTGTTAGAGATGATGCCTATCACCTGGTGCCTCTAGTACAAACAAGCCTGTATAGCCTGTTCAAAAATCTAGTGTGTTACTCACCTGCAGAGCTAGTCTTTCAGATATGCTTCAATAGTCAGTGACATCTTTAATATTAGCTTTGTAATGCCAGGATTACAGGTCATAGATGTTTAGGTATTGTTCTTACTCAAGGTTTTTCTTGTACATTGTGACAATTTTGACAATTTTAAGACAGAAAAATCTCTCCTGACATGAAAAGTAGCAGAGGTGGAGCAGAATGTGCCAAACTAGGCAGTGAGTCAGGTAAAAAAAAAAAAAAAGCTTCTTTTCTGGGGCATCAGCACTGAAATGGGACAGGTGCAAACACTGTCCACCTGCAATCCAATAGCGTTCTTGCATTTGTGTTACAGATGTGACAGTAGATGTCAGTAGGGAAGTGATCTTCACAGGTGTTGGTTTAAAGGGAAAGCATCTGTTCAGAGAGATGAGATAAATGACAAAAATTCTGCCATTTGCTGCACTCCAGTAGCTGAATATTGTAGTTATGGTGCAGGCAACCATATACTCAGGCACAGTGTGTGCATGACGTCAGTGGTTAGAGTCTGGCCACCAACTTTTGTCGCAGGCCTTCTCCTTTGTCTCCCCTGCTTCCTGTTGCCTCTCCATGACCCACTTAAATGACAAAAAAAGGCCAAAACTGCCCCCCTTCCAAAAAAATAACATAAGAAAAAAAGCATCAATTTGGTGTTGGCTTTTTTTTTCGGACAAGGTTTTGGGTCAGTTTAAAAATGTAATACTTAAGGTAGAAATTTCATACATTTATTTTTGTCATAAAATAAGAAAGTAAATAATATACTGTACATACAGTTCAGTAGCTTAAATTACTTATGACAATAACTGTGTTTCCTCTCTCCCTGTACTTTTCTGCAGGTAGTCCTGGCTCCAGAGCTGTATGTTTCTGTATATGGCAGTCACCGGCCACATCAACCTGCCCAGTGTTTCATTGTTTGTTGTCGTGTTTGTTGTGTCTTGTTGCTTTTCTCTTCTTAAGTTTCTTCCCTTAAAGAGAGTTTTTCCTCTCTGCTGTTACCAGGTGCTTGCTCAAGGGGGATTTGGGATAATAATAATAATAATAGCAATGTCTAGACCTTACTATGTAAAGTGTCCTGAGATGACTTTTGTTGTGATTTGGTGCCATACAAATAAAAATTTAATTGAATTATGTTCATAATAATCTGCATTTGCTTTTGAAATATACATTTGGACAGCAGGTTACAGTATCCAATAGTGTATGTATATGGAAGAAGAAGAAAAATAATTGCTTTAAAATGTGAGTTTGCCTCAGTATTCATACAAGGAAGTGCAATTCTGTGTAACGAGTGCTCTTTGAAGGCTGCTCTGTGAGAATGATGTCTTTTACTGTACTTTGGCATCAGTCCTGGGAATCAGCACAGAGCTTTCACGGAATGTGCAACAAACTGTAGATATCACCCATAATACTTCAAAGAGACTCAAGCTTTCTTGATATTTTTTTTTTCTTGTGATAGCTGCTCAACTCTGGTCCTCTGAAATTATGTGAAAGTATTTTCAACAAAGTGCATGCATTGATATTAAATGATACCTGATACAGTAAGATAGCATTTACCACAAATAATGATGGTTAATTTTTTTTAATTAAATGTATTTTTTTAAGGTTTCTGTTCTCTTTGTTTTCCTGAACGTACTGCACTCTTTACTTAGGTTCATTTAGATTTTAAAGCACGAGTCCACTACCATTCAAGGCTTCAGCTGATCTCCATCCTCCATGTAATTTTGTTTTGGCCCACCACATGCCACAACATAATTTGACGTAACTGAGCCATACCTCTTCCCCAGTTTGAGAATATTGTGACCTTTCATTATAAAGCCCCCATGAGTTCAGTTCATCACCATAGCTTGGGGATTTGGAAGGGGTTGGAGTGGATTGGTTTGAGAGAAGACTACAGGAAGCACTCTTCTTAATGCTGGCACTAGAATGATGTTTAAAAGCACTCCAGGGCTTAAAGCAAGGACCCTTTCCCTCAATTAGATTGATTCTGAAGCCCGTGGCTTTAACCTCTGCTGGAACACAATTTGTCTCATTTCGCTCTGATTTTAGAATGCCTAAACCAATTTCACAAGTGCCTACATATTACTGGTTTTGTATGCTGTTTGGCTTGCACATCATTTCTACTTTCATCCATCTTGCATGCATATGCATACCTATTTGTCTTTTTTATGGAAAGGAAGACATTTGACTGTGGATACCCAGGCCACAATTGGCTTTAATCTGTATACTGAACAGGATACATATTGTTTAGTACTGAAGGTGGTTTGTCCAGTTTACCTCTGTGGCTTTGCAGTTTATATCATAATTTATCTATGTATTTATACATACAGTATTTTTATAGCACTTTAAAAGTTGCCAGTTCAGTCATCACACTAGCATAATAAATTTGAATAAATTTATCCCAGGTCGTTTGTTCCAGTGGTTGTATTCCCACTGCAATGAAAAGCCAAGGTGTGGCGAGTTTACATGGGCTTTTTTTGGCAGTGGGAAAGGGGCTTATGTTTGCTGTTGGGGATGTAACAATACCAAAAACTCATGGCATGATTTGGCACTATAAAAAGTTCACAATATGATATTTATCACAGTGCAGGATTCCTGTCAGCGGAGCTGGAACACGTTGCTGGGGAGAGGGACTTCTGGACTAACTTAATGAACCTACTGCCACTGCAGCCTGACCCTGGATAAGTGGAAGAAAATGCATGGATGGATGAAAAATGTGAGAGAAAAACTAGGAAAAAACCCTTTACTAGATAATAAATCAGCATTTTTTGCATGATTTTCCTTTTAGCTTAAAGTGCTCCTGCTTTTCTTCTATACTAAAATAAAAGTAGCCAGCCATGACCTATTTTTTTGTCATAGGTACTGAATGACTGAACTGTTTGTACAATTGCAAAATAATTAATAATAATAATGTTTATGAGGTCAAAGGACATGAGCCAAGCCTCCACTAAACAGGTCCCCCAGGTTAGCAGTGCACACAGTGGAATGATAAGTATGTCTCTTCTGTCAGCTAGTTTATTGGACAGGGATATTTCATTAGGGAACACAGTACAAGCTATTTAATTTTGGTGTCAAGGATTCGGTTCATAATTGAGAAATACTTTAAAGCCAAGAAAAAGTGAAAACTGAGGTGGCCAGTGCTACCTTCCTATGGGAAACATAAAGAAATAGAACCATCAGGTGGATAATTGAGTAATAGTAGGGGCATGACATGCATAAGTACAGTAACAGCAGCAAGAAATGAGCGGTAATGACATAAGTTGACCGTCCTGTTGGTGACAACATTAGGCGCACTCTGCAGATCCTGGACATCGGACAGGGCATTATGAGGTTGACAAAGAATACATTTTTATCCAGATCTTCTCATGGTTTGAGACTGTATCAGGTGTGGTCCCAAGAAGGAACAAGGCTGATACAATTCTGAATTAACATGGTACATGAAGTGGCATAATGATGTACGTAAACAAGGGTAGTGACTTTAAAAAATGCACATATCATGGTTGAAGGAAAGGAATTTAACCTGTTATTAGACATAAAAGCCGTGTGAATACCAACATAGTTAATTTGTCTTGAAAATGTTTCAAATAATTGCAGAAGCATTGTATATAGCACATACATTTGTATGTGTTTACTTAATCTCTAATCTGGATTTCAGTATGTGTTCCCTATTTTTTTTGGCATTCACTTTTTAAACTGACTTTTCTAGATTTGACTTTGATGACACTGTGGCTTTCCCCAGTGTCTCAGCTGCTGCATTCTATACACAGATAGCAGCTTAAATATGATTTTCTCCTGGGGTGCAGGAGCAATAATCCACTTTGTAACATTACCTAACACAACATTACCTAATTTCCCCTAAGTGGTAGACAGTGAGCACTTTGCTTAGATGTCAGATCTGAGGGATGTACACATAATAGAACGTTATATTAAACTGTTCAACTACAAAAACAACAGTAGGGCTAGCTCAAAGCTTAACTGTCAGTTCGTTGTTATTTATTATAATGGCAAATTTAGTTTTGCCATTTTTCTTTTTTCCACTCCTGCCCAGCCATCTGTAGTGCCATGGAGTGGTCCCAAAACACTACCCTACAGTGGATGGTTACATATGGCACACAAGAAAGGAGGAGAAAAACATGTCATCAATCATAAAAGCTTAAGGCCAAGAAGGCAAAAGCACCATCGCACCGTTCATCTGTAGCTCTTTGATTCATTCTATTTTTCCTCTCTAATTCTGCTCCTCTTATCCATTTCTTTCACACCATTTCTTCCTTTCTCACAGTTTTCCTTCATTTTATCCTTCTTCCCTCCATCTATCATTCGCTCACTTGAGCACTCTACTTCAGCATTAATGCCATTTTTCCTTTGTTTCACCTCTGCTTTTCTGTTTCTTCTGTCTTTCTCTAAAGTGGCAGGTACATCTGACTTCTAGCCTCTGTCCATGGCAGTTTTGTTTTAATATTTTACTGTTACCAGGAGAAATGAAAATTCCCAGACATGTCTTGTTGGCTGTTCCTGAGCAAAATTATAATTATTAAAAAAGAAAATAAAGGACACCTTTACACTGATCACTGATTTTTGTGTGAGTATAGACTGACTAGCAAGCAGACATTTCCCCGATTTCATTTCCCAAGGCAATGGCTATAAATCTGTGTAGTCAATTATAGAGGAAGTCTAGGAAATTGAATCAGTGTAAAAATATGACTTGAATTTTAGAAGAGCAAAGTGAAATTATGAGAAAACCCAAATAAAATATGAATAGCTAGGTTATATTATAAATAATTTACATTTAATGACAATTAGGAACTTTGTAAACTCTGCATTTAAAATCCAGGTGTTTTCGATTCTGCGCAAGTTTTTACTAAAACTGTACCAAATCTATTTTTCATGTCCAGAATTTTGTTCTGAACATTATTGGTCTACAATGAAACTTTATGTGAAAACATGTTTTTTGTTTGAAATGCTCCAACTACTATGCTATATGGTTTATGACGAGTCTTTTGTCTGTTTTATATTAAACAATTATCATTTATGAAATGAATTTTACACAGTTTAATCCATATCAGACCTTTCCCCCAGGTTCTTGAAAATGTGGCCAAACAAGGAATAAAAGAAAATACTGGGAGGATAAGGTGTGATCCATGTGTAGATGGTAAGTACTGTACATGTGCAGCTTGAAAAATAATGGCTCTTGGAAAATCACTATATTTTTTCAGCAACAGAACAGTTTAATCACATTTTTCATATGATAGGCTAAGTATTACAAGGAAGGTAGAGAGAGGAAAATGTCTCAAGGACAAAAGCATGATGCATGCTCTGCAGTGTGCTGACTGCAGATAGCACCTATCTCCTGGATATCTTTTATTGCTTTTATATTTGCTTCTGTCCTTGGATTCTTCATGAATTGGAAAATGTTTCCTTGAAGTACATTTCCCCTTGCACACAGAAAAATAAGCACATTCAAATGGCAGGCAAGATACTTGTCTTTTAAGGCTTTTCAGAGAGTCCAAGGCTGCAAATGGGTCTGCAAATCTTTTATTTAATGGCACATTTAAACTCAACAGTTTTTAAATATAAAGGCCTCAAAAAAAGCTGTTCATGTTCACATTTATACATAATCTACTGGAAATCATAAATTCTAAGGTATGAAACTTGTATTGTTGTATCCATTTATCACTTATTGAAATATCCAGGAAGAGTCAAGCTACATAAGATCGGAATACTCCTGCCTGGGATATTGCCATGTATGTGAATTTTTAAATTAAAATTTGTATGATAATAATGTATATTGGCATACATAAAATGAAAGTAAAGTTTAAAATCTGTCTGGTTTCTTGCGTGCTATATGTTTGGATATCTTCTAAAATTCTTATATTTAATTCAACTAAATTTGTGTTACGGTTTCAAACTAAACATGATCCTCGTTATGATCCACAACCTCTTTCACAGTATTTAGTTAATCAGACTCAACCAGTCTTTATTATTAGCATGTAAATAACATGATAAGATACCTTCATGGTTTACGTCTGAAGACTTGAAAGTGCTTCTCATCCCTGGCATCCTTGGTAGTTCCAACACTGGCAGGGGCAGCAGCCTGTTGGGTCCCACTTACCCTGCTGCTCTCTCATACAGTGACTGGCTGCTGCAGTGCTGTTATTAACATTAGCCATTGTATCTACTTGGGCTTCAGCATTAGTAATGTTTTTTCATCTGTGTTTCCAGTAATGTTGGTATTGGTAGCTTTCATTTTTGGTCTCCTTTGTAATATTAACATTAAAAAAGATATCCATTGCTTGCTGTTGCTTACCGTTGTTGCTTGCTAATGAGCATGCTATGGGCACTTTAAGGTTTTCTAGAGTTCTTTTCAATGGCAGAGGCTGGATTTGAATAACATTAAAGCAAAACCACAATAAGCACAATGCTGTTTATTAGAAATTCAAAGCATTAACTGGGCAGCAAATACCAAGAGTTCACACAGGGGTTGGAGAGAGAACACAAGAAAACTGCACATACATTGTTCAAGACCCTTGGAAATATATTTGTACACATACACACAGACATCAGGCCAGATAAATTTCTAATTCACAGAGTTGTGCAAACTGAATACATAACCAAGCTAAAAGTCCTCTGGTTTATGTCAGCTGCATTATCCGGGTTATAAAGAAGTGAACCAATGACGAGCAAACCGTGGGGTGCTGTCATTTTCCCAGTAACAAAGAGTATGCACTGACCTGTTGGTTTGCCCCCACTGTCAACTGCAACCACCCAGCAAACCTCACTGAGGACCGCTCAGGAGATGTGCAGCTTTGTTGTTTACTCCTTCTGAGACAGCTTGATAAATGGATATCTGAGTGAGTGGATACATTTTTTGCCCCTAGATATTTGTTGCCTCAGCCTGTTGTGGCCAGTTCCTAATAGCATGTTCCTTACAAATTGTTTCAATAAATAATCATTCAAATGTGTCAGGAGATAATACATAAAACATTTTCCCCTACTCACAGCTGCCGAACAGTTTTGTCCATGAGAGGCAGTGTGTAGGTCAAAATATGTTCATGATTCATGAGTGTTGCATGGACACAGGTGGGTGGGTGTAATCGACAGACCTGCCAGCCTGTATGCATTTTGCATAACCGGTACACATTTTAATATCAAAGTACTGTATGTTGGTATGATTTCACACTGTATGCAAAAAGATGTTACCACCTTTTCAGTTTGACCAATCATGCAATAAGCCACGTTAGATCATAGAGAGAACATAGGTCTTCCTATGACTGTGGTCTAGCCTACTGAAAACCAAAAGAAGAAGAAGAGTTTCTTCAATCACAGCACCTGATTCATTCACCAACCAAAAATATTGAAGTGGGAATAATTGAAACATTAACATTATGTGTAATGTCATTCATTCCCTGACTCTGGCTGGTTGGTTTATGAAGCGAGGACCATTCTTTTAACTCCTTTGCAAAGGTATTGGGGATATGTGGGAAGCTGAGATTGTAAATTGAGCTAAGATAACATTAGCATAATGTTCTTATGCATTTGCACACTAGCTTGCTTGTTCACCAGTTATAGATGGTTAAACGAGCATTCATAATATGAATCATTGCAATCTAACCCGTAAACTTAATGAACATCATGGCACCCCAGCTGAAAGAATAGGCGCCGCAGAAATTCCTTGAGAGTTATCAGGAGAGATGGCCAGCCCTTCGCATCTTTAGACTTTGCCTCTGTTCATTCTGCACAGCCTGCAGTATTGATATTGACATGGGTAATGAGGATCTGCAAGTTAATAATTGAATATCAAACAATGTGCATTTTCAGAACACTGAAAATCTCCACCAAGACTATCTTCAAGATTGGCAGGTCTGAATCTAACTTAGCAGCAAATCTGAAAATCATGAAAAACATTTAAAAACAAAGCTTACATTATAAATGCATGATTATGTATTTCTGATGTTAAATTATAGGGTGTAACTTTAGATTTCACAGCGGTTTTTTATATAAACTCAAGGCATAAAATATAGTAATAGCCTTCAAATGGGCACATTTAAAGTTACACAGTTACAAACCATTTTTCCAAAACTAGAAATGAGTTCAGGAGGGCTTTGAACCATGTCCATGGGTCTGACATCAACTGCATTTACAGGAGTGGCAACAAGCACTGCATTGCCATATTACATCCATCTCCTCTGCTATACACCAGATATGCACTCTTGCTGCATGCATTTAATTACAACATTACAGCACATTTAGTATAGCGCTTAGGTTATTTCCTCTCATGCTGACAAAAAACAATTTCACTCTCAGGTCTTAATGAAGATTGCAGAGCCTTTCAAATTACGGTTCCACATTGCTTATCATGTCTTGGCCTATGTGATACTGATGAGAGGAAAGCAACACCATTCATGAAATTAAGGTCTTAAAGTCACTGGAACAGAATGCACAGCAGTTAGCCTTTCATCTAATGATTTAGAGGATCTCTTCACTGGCAAGTGCATGGTTTATAGCTTAATTCATGCTCATAATTGAGCTGCAACATCACTATGTACTTCAGTCCATACACAAGGTGAAATAGGAGACATAAACACATATACAGTAAGTACAACTGGTCATGATTAAGTTTTCACAAAAACCCTGGCAACATGACAGGAAAATACACTGTTTGCAGTAAAGAATGAATTTGAACTGCACTTTAACATAAAAAATATGGTGATACTGCTTGTGAATCAAGTGGGTTTTTTTTAAGATTATATTTGGAAGTGCCTAAATGTAACAATAATATCACTACTGTCAAAATAGGGATGATAACAGTTGTCTGTTTAAGCAACACAGTTATGAACAGCTATAACTTTGCAATAACACAACATGTTGTTGATTGGTGTCATACGTCTTCCTTTTAATGAGTATAAAAATGCAGTGTGAAAAATATTTTTCTCAGCCCTGTTAAAACAAAGGATATGACACGCCGCTGTTGCAGCCCACTAAACCAGTATTTTTGAACTGAGAGTAAATTAGTGGAACATTAAGTACTGAGGCATTTCAGTTGTGTAGCAACAGTATATTGTAAAATTGCAAATTTTTTCATGCTGTAATTTTAAACCACTGTGTGTTTTCATGTGTCCTGAGAATCTTCTGCTTTAATTTCATTGTAATAATGAATCCAAATGTATTTTGCAACAACCTGGTGGTAAATGTGCAAAATTTAATTCAGGTGACCAAAGTGGAACTAGCATGTGTAACGTGAGCCATTGAAATTGGATATAGCAAATGACTCATGACTAGCTGACTTCAAATGTCGGTACAGAGTGCTGATTAACTGAAAGGAAAGGCCTTTTTGCATGCAAGCTGTTGTGGATGACTTGTGCTGTAAGAATCACAGCAGCAATTCTCTATCCTTCCAGGACTGTTGCAATGATCAAATTAAAATTAAAACTTTTAAGGGCACATAGATATCTTCTGGTTGAGGCAGACAAACAACCAAATGCATAAAAGGGAACTCTAGGAGACCCCTTGTATGTCTTCCAACAATTAAAGTGATGAAAATATCACAGACCCCATGTGGCAAAAAAATAATTTTTAAAAGTCTGAAAGACTAGTGGCAACCATGAAATTTTAGTTTTTTTGTTTGCTTTTTTTCTGCTGCAATAAGGCCACATTTTTTATATGAGATACGGTTACTGTTTTAGTGACTTTAGACACTACAATAACAGTTTTCAAGAACATCACCACATGTCTTGACTTTCCTCAGGAGAAAACATAAGCTTTTCAAACACAGGTCAAAATTTCCAAATGGCATTTGCTGATGACAACAACCATTTGACAGATAGAGAGGGACCCAATAACTTAAACCAAGACTGATGTGACAGTGGCTGCCATTAAGGCACTAGCCAGCTGACAGACTGTGTCATACAGACAGACGGACATAGGCAGACAGATGAGATGGGCAGACACACAGAGAAGCAGTAGACAGAGAGATAAAGTGTGTGATAGATAGACATGCATGGGCTGAGAGAAAGAAGGGATGGCAGACAGATGCAGCAGACACCAGCAATTTATATATGAAACTCTGATTTAACATGATGTGAACTGTGAAAAAGTGAGGCGCCAAACATCAAGAAAAGTTCCATTTATTTTAAATGATGCAGTCAAATACGTAAGTATGTCTGAATTTTTCATTTAGTATGCGTCTCATAGCTGCAATGAAGTAGCAGGAGAAATATTTACAGAATAGTATTTCTGTTATCGTGCAATATGTCATGTTTTGACTTTAAACATTCAAATATTAACAATTCCCTTACTATATGTTTTTTCTTATTTTTTACATAATTTGATCTCATCAAATAAAATTTTGTAGCCTTTTGTAGTTTCAGATAGTTTAAGCACCTGTAAAGTTTGTTCAACATAAGAACAATAAAAATGACACTTTGTCTGTATTTTCACACACTGAAACAAAACACCCAGTCAATAGCATCAGATCTCCATATGTGGCTAATACAGGCCTCAACACAACCTGGGGATTGTATAGACTGTAACATAACAGCTAAAACTAAAAGTGGACAATGTTCTCTGTACACAGACAGTAAATTAAACAGATTTCAAGGAATACAGTACAGACTATGTGTAAACTAAAATTATAGTTCTTTGTAACCATGTAGTCTCTTTTCATAGCTGCTGGTCAAGCTGCAAATGGTGAAACAACATCATGAGCAAAAGTTGTGGCACTATGATGTAGTCAGTCTATGCCCTTTTCATTGTTATAGAAATGAAAGCTTGACGTTTTTTAAGACATGATAAGGGGCATAGAAGGCATAGACTGAAAGCTTCATCAAATGAAATTAACAAAAATCTAATAAACAGCAATAAAGTAATCTGTATTTTTCCACATTATTTATAGATTTTCTTCTTGTGTTAGGGTTGCTCAAAATATCAGAAGGTGAAATACAGAGAAACTGACTGCTGAGTTCTACTCTTGCTTATTGTGCTCTTTTGTTTTTTGGTCTATTGACCATTGCACATTCTTGGGATGACTGAACACTGTAATAATAAAAACAAATACATAAAAATGACTGACCAGTTTCAAAAAAAGCCATTATTTCTGTCCTTCAATTATCCTGCAGAGCTCCAAAGCAGCACAATAAATCCATGCATGGTGTTATATCAAACACCTCAGCTTTAAAAAGCTTCTTTTTAAACTGCTGGAGTTATAATCCTCAATTCCTCTTTGTGACCCAGAGTTTAACCTTCTGGCACCCTAAGTAAAGCACATCAAAGAGACTTCAAGCATCACATCTGGCCCTCTAGAAAAGATGAAAAAGTGCTATAACCTCAGGCATTACTCTTAGAAGTAGTAATCTCCTGTGGTTAAAGGTACCTCAACATATAAAAGGGCCATATTGAGAGACTAAATGAGAAGGAGAAGAAATCATCTTGCTATATCTCTATTCAGGAATCAGTTATCAGACACTATTTTCTCTGCTTTCCCTTTTGGATACTAGTTAAAGTTTTCATCATAGATTTTTGTTTGGTCTCTTGGTTTTGTTTTCCCTGCCTGAGTCTATACTTATATAACAAATGATTTGGTTTATTGTAATATTGTACCATTGAGGGGCAGAGAAGCACCTGGCAGGATCCTCCATAATCCCCCTCTGGGTGGGAAGTATTTAGTTTGGGGTTGGCGGCGATTGTTGGTGTGTTCTGTGTGGCTGCCAGAGTGTGTGGGGAAAAATACAAGTAAAAAAGGAAACTTCTGTTTCCAGCCTCTGGCTTCCTCCTCAAGTTAGCCTACGTTACAATATGCAACATGTATTCAAAAAGGATTGTAAGATTTGCTTAGCACTGAGTATATAGGATTATGACTGTTATGAATAGACCTATAATGAACTTTTCTGAAAGCCTGGAAATGGCTGTCTTTCTAAAATAACACTGAATAATCTGAAAAACTTAATTTTGGTTCCATCTCACTATGAAAATATGAATAAATTATTCACCACAAAAAGTACTTTAGATCTAACACCTTAATCACAGTATGTGGCGCTTTCCCATTTTCTTCACCTCAGGAGATAACTGTGCATGTCCAGCGTCGTCATAATGGAGCAAAATGAAATAATCCTGATTTATGTTAGCACATTAATGATCGGGACTGGTTAATGTATGCTGGTGTTCAAACAAAGGCCATCCTTTGGGACATTTGTGGTCTTAAGAGTTTGAATTGACTTTGGTGATCATTTGATTTCCCCTGTAGAGCAACTAGCAAATTGACATTTTTGGTTTTTAAAGGTTTTGACAACTAGATTGTTACAGGTTGTCCCACCACGTTCAAATGGCCACTAAAATGTCAAATACAGGAAACTCCAACAAGAAACTTTATATAGCACATTTTCAGACATAAAGACAATTCAAAGTGCTTAACAGAATGCACACAAATAAATAAAACTTTAAACTGTATAATCAAATAAAACATTAGAATGCAAATTAAAAGCAACACTTACATGGCAGCACAAAGCAGCAGCATACTTTTAGGATAGCTGTGGCAGCCTGCAGAATCTTCCCTGATACTGACAGTCCAGCAATCAGTGCGCCCCACATGTTGTGATATAATGTGGTAATACATGACTTCTATTGCACATGAGGGCTTCAAGAGTAATTTTACACTCACATGGATGTTTTCATTTTTTTCTGATTTAATGCTACCTAAAGAAAATATAAAGTTATGCTTTAGCCATTAGCTTTATATAACTGAGTGCCTGTTTCCACACCTCTGTCCCCACCCCCAGCTTCTTCTACTCCCTCCCTTTGTCCTCTGTAACATATGAATACACTTAGAATGTTAATGCGGAGTTTGATTATTTAATCAGACAGCTGAACATTTTAGAGCATAAAATGAAACAGAGACGCATGCAGCTACATACCACAGCCTGATTACACAGAGAAGGGAGGGGATGGGTTGTGATCAACTACATGAAGGTGCAGAAGAGATGGCAAGAGACTTACAAGGAGAAAATGAAATAGGTTTAAATGAAGAAATTGAACTGATAGAGTAAGCACATCAGATAGGGCATACAGAGGCATTCAATTACAAAGAGAGGCTGAAATCACATTAAGGAGAGAGAATGAATCCAGGGAGTATGAATTGAGAAGACAGTGGAAAGGCCCCTGATGTGTCTAGTTATTATTGACCTAAAAACAGAAAGCTCTACGTTTAAAAGATAATTTCCCTGACTGTGATACTCAGTGAAAGTTAGACCAGGGAGTGACAGTTGATTTGATAAAGTGGGAATTGACAGGTTAACAAGTGCTTGAGCTGCCATTCAAATTGCTGCAGGTGAGGTCAGGGGGGAGTTCTCTTAATCTGTAATCAAGATACAAGCTGGGGCATGCAGAGTTGAAAGCACTTGTCAAATTATCCAGAGGGTACCGATTCAGTATCGATCCTCCCACATTCACCTCAGATGCCCCTGCTGCTGAATACCATTATAGGGTCTTGTCCAGACGGGAGCTCCGTGCGTTCGGTCTCGTCTTTTCCCAGGCAGCGTGAAAGTGCCTGGGAAGGGAAAAAAAAGATGACAGGTGATGATGAGACAGACAGTCTCAAAGAGGAATGCGGGAGAGAATCTATGTCAAACATGAATAGAGGAAAGAGCCTGCAGCAGCACTTATCAGCTACATATGATGCCATCCTGGCATCCCTTGCTAGAAAGTCTCACACCAATTCACACTTGAGCTCATGTGACTGTGGTAACTCTTATGACTGCCATGTGATCTTGTTGAATCTCATGTGATCGCAGCAGCCCTCATGTGACTTCCATGTGTGAAGGCTTCAACAGATCTAAATGCCAAGTAACTCCCCAACAGGTAGCAAGAGCTGCCTTTGCTGTAGCACCTTATAAAAGATGGACTGTGTCCCATAATCAAAAAAAATAAAGAACTGAAAAGTGTGAATGTAATTTCCTCAGGTTTACTATGAATCTAGTAGTAAGTCCTACAAATGCACTGAAAATTCAGTGACACACAAAGGCATGAGTTTGATAAACTCCATTAAAAGGTTCCTGTTTTTCATTCCTTAGCATTTATAAGCTGAAATTTTACATCTTGTTGCTATATTAAACAACAATGGAAACTATTAACTAGCAGTGCCATCACTCCAAGTAGACAACTGAGATTAATATAAAATTTGGAAATACTGCAGGAGCCTTATAATGTCTGATGTCTTTATTTATTTATTTTTTATTATTCCCTTTTTGACAGCTGAATAAAAAAGTGGGACAAAGGTTCTTGGCTGGACCTCAGCCACCACAATTGCAGAATGCTGGGACATCAGAATACCACTATTTTTACCCACAGGCGGTACAAGACATGGTTTTTCTTTTTAGCTTAAGTTCCTTAATCCAAATGCAACAGGATAAGGAACATGTTTATTTTATTTACTTATTTTCCACACAATTCACGACATCACACCCTTGTGGCCGGCAGGCACATAAGGATAAAGAGCAGACCTTTGGAAACTTTTGAAAATCAAAAGATTTCCAATGAATAATTTATTCACAGTGTATCAATCTTAATAAAAATCATATTGCTCATAAGTCATTATAATTGTGTCTAAATCAAAAGTGGGCAAGAGACAAATCAAATTGCAAGTGTAACATTAAAAGTTGCAATCTGCCGCATTAGATAGCACAGCAGAATCAGCTGCATGGATCAAGGTCAACCATTTAGGTAACAATGACATGCAGTAGTTGGTGTAGAAAATGAAAGCTTCTGCACAGAGACACAAAAACTGTGCAGATGTCTAGTGTTGTGGAGTAAACTACATGTAATTAAGTTAGTCATTTAAATACATTTTGCATTAGCTTGCTGATAGTTGAGCTACATTCATATTTGCATAGTGATCTGAGTAACAGTATATTAGCTGTGGGAGGGCAGTTCATAGATTTCCATAGCATAAGAAACACCACCAGATGGTGATGATGTGATGGGCTATGGAGTCACAGGCAGCAGTTCTTTATGCCCTCTTGTTCATCTTGTTATCATGCAGCTTTTTCACTGAAGACAGTTGACTGGTACAAGCATCCACCCACTCAGCAGTGCACAGCCATATAAGTGAAAGGCAAATCTGACTGTGATGTAATGTGTAATGATCACAGCAGCTGCATTTTAAGAAGCAGAGGGAACTTTATCTAGTTCAGTCAGAGGAATTTAGGTCAAGAAATTGATCATTTACAGCAAAGGAAGCTTAGGTGAAAGTTCAGTAAGTAAATAAATAATCTTTTCCTTTACATTCTCCTTTTTATTTACTCCTAATGCATTTCTCTCAACTTGCCCCCACCTTTAATCCTGACATCACCATGTCTGACCAGTGATCTTTCTGCCTGTTTCTTGAGCCAGTCAGTCACAGGTTGCTGTTATTTAAATATGTTTGCATTTCTGCTTGTCTTTCAGACATACAGCCCACCTCCTCCCTATCACCATCATACCTCTATGATGTCCAGGGTCACTGTCCAAGACCTCTATCAACCACCTGCTGGCTCTACTCCACCAACACCAACACCACCACCAGCATGTTGCTTAATGGTAATACAATATTTTCAGCAAACTTACAAGCACTCCAGCACATGTATTTATTTGATGGTGAGAGTGATGTCTTTTTCTAAATGCATCAATGTTGTCTTGAGTCTGTGTCGCTACCTCCTCTCTTCAGCCAGTTTACCTCTGAGCCACAGATCAGTCCAAATTACAAATCACAACAAGATGAATTCATCAAGACAACTGGAAACTTATTTTCAGGCAGATATTACAGTATGTGTACATGTATCTACATTTTGTTGTTCCCTGCTATAAGGAGACACCGTGGCCCCTTCTCACAGTGAGAATGTCTCAGAATATTTTTGGTATTGAGGAGTTTCACATTCAGTTTATTGCGCTGTAATATGTGTAAATGTGATTGCTCTCGTTGGTTTATTATTACTTTAATTTTTTAATATAAAGAAAAATAATAATAATTAGCTCTATGTGCTGGTTAGCATCTGGCTTGGTAAAGACCAATAAAACAAGATGTCCATAAAAGTAATTTTCAGTCTGATTTACTGGTCTTTTGGATAATTGCCTTGGCAATAGGTAGTGACATGGTTTGTGCTAAAAGTCCGCATTGGGGCAGTGTCAAGGGTGTGTCTAAATTGTGCACATGCACTATGAGGCAGGAATATCACCATGCCATCTGTAGTCACTCCACAGGAACATAACCAGCACCATTTATTGCACATATGATTACTGGTTGCTGCACTTTTTTCCTTCTTTTTTTTTAACAAGCCATCTGCTCAACAGAGGTGAGAAAGGATTTGTGAAACGGAATACTGTAGCATATTGATTTTCAGTTTTAACACATAAATATCAGTTCTTAGCATTTGGTAGTATTTTAATTGTGCAAAGAAAATTTGTTATTTATTAATATAATGAACCGTGCTAAAATATTTGAAGAGGCAGGGATACACATCTTTAGTCTCCTTTCCTTGTCTCCTTACAAAGGCAGACTTTTCAGTCTACCGCTTGAAGTAGATCTGAGGATGACTGTGTGGACACAAGTTAGTTAAAAAAAAGAACTAGGTCAAAAAACATGAACAATAAAAGTCAAACCCATAACTAGTAATGACTTTAATATATGTATTTATATAGTTAATGTTTTTTTAATCTGCCTTTATTGTCATGAATCTAAAAAGAAACAGCAGAATCAAACAGGAATCTCTTGCTATAACCAGTGACAACAGATACAGTTAGATTACATATTGCTTCTGCTTCTTCACACACAAGCTGGGTGAGCGATAAGAGCTGGCTCGTGCATCTGAGAGGCCTTGTTTTTGTGTTACTGTTATTGAAACCATGCATCCAGGATGTCTGACTCATGCGGTAACAAAGCTTTGGAGTCATCTCTAACAACACTGGAAAGTGTCTGCTCTGTAGAGGTGAAGTCTATGTGACCCCAACATCTAATAATGAAGTGTTGTTGATGCATTTTTTTAACCCTAAAAATAAACACAACACCTTTATATTTTTTTTATTTCATTGTAAGCATGTCGCCTAATGTCGTTCTAGGTGAATCATAGGGTCATTGCACTTCAGGAGCTCAGACGTTTCAGAGCTGCACAAATCTAAACACATGATGACTCAAATTTAAGGTACAAAATGTTGGATTAAGTTGTGGTTGCAATATGAGCCTGGCAGAATAGTTTGCTCTCCCTCAGACCTCTATTACATAAGCTACTTTGCACTTGCGATTATAAGAAGCCACAAATGCAGACCGATACCTTGCCAAACTGTGCACTGCAAAACTCACACTGCCCCAGTGATCTGTATAAACACAAACTCAGCCGTAACACTCTCCCCAAATATCAAATGGGTCCATTTGGCAGTGTGAATTTGCGTAGAATGTGCCTGTTCAAAATTATTTTGGCTTTAAGCTAACTTTTACCACTTGTAGGCAGACGTGGTGGGATATTTGAACATTGTTCAGAATGGACAGCAGCTGTGAGGGAGACTGTCATGTAGAAGTAGGAGGCACGGCCAACTCCGGACTCAGAGGGAATGTTTCTACAGTCCAAAAAGGCTGTGTAGGCCAAAGAGCTATTGTGGTTGCAAAAGCTGGAGGCTATTTAGGATGACTTTTAAATGGATTCAAACAGAATAGTAATTAGCAACTTAAGAGTCCTTTCGATTTATTTCCCTTTTTTGATTGATTTTTGAGTAGTTTTTCTTTTTCTGTCCACTTTGCCCCTTGATTTGTGATATTGGACCATCCATCCATCCATCCATTTTCTACCACTTATCTGGGGTGGGGTCACTGTGGCAGCAGGTCCAGTAAGGTAGTCCAGATGTCCCACTCCCCGGCAACGTGTTCTAGCTCCTCTGGCACAAATCCAGGGTGTTCCCAGGCCAGATGAAATATATAATCTCTCCAGTGTGTTCTGGGCCTGCCTCGGGGTCTCCTACCAGATGGACATGCCCAGAAGTCCTCCAAAGGTAGGCTCCCTGGAGGCATCCTGATAAGATGGCCCAACCACCTCAACTGACTCTGTTTGATGTGAAGGGGCAGTTGACTGACTTGCCCAAAAGTTTTGCATATGCCAGATTTACTTTTTCATTTTTTACACAAGTATATTGTGTTAACTGTACATTAAAAAAATCACTATATTGTCTATTAGAAATGTTGAAAAATGCTTATAGGTTTGAAATATGGTATTCTTGTATCATACAACATAAAAATACAGCATTATGCCACAGAAGTGCAGCCAGCACCTTGAATGTATTATTAGAGTAATAACTGGCTCTGTTGTTTCTTCTGCTAACATAAGGTTTAAAAGAGGATCAATACTGTGATTTGGGGGTTTTAATTTGCTCCCCTCATAATCTCACATGCTGTTTAGTTTCATTCAGGGAGTTCAGACAAGCAAAAAAGCCCCCAACGTCAAGTGTAATTGCATGACATTTAGTGCAATAAATGGCTCTAAATCCTTCGACGTGTCTGACTGAAATTATGTGAGTTCATACGGTGCTCTGAAGTCAGGCACACCATTAGCTGATAAGTATTAGCTGATTCTTACAATCAGCAGTCACATTCAAAGAAGTCAGTAGGACAGCCTTAATAATCTAACGAGCTTACATTCACTCTTCTGATCATTTATGTCACACCTAAGCCTACTGGTTTTGCTGCTGCATGTAACTCCTGCTGTAGTGTATGTGCTGATTTATCCCTCCTCCACCTCATATTCCACTGTCTTACTAGCATACTGGAAATGGCATATCCTGCCTTGTGCATTATTTATATTCCACATCTCAGAGATACATACCCTCTAGGTTTTCTTTTGTATACCCCTTGTAGTTTTAATGTGCTCCCTCACAATCTTATATGCTGCTTGGATTCATTTAGGAAGCACTGAGATGTGCAGAGCCCTTTACATTTGAATATGGACATCACAGTGACTCAGTGATTAGAACTCTCCTGTTACTATTGGCCATAGTAATTATGAGGGAGATAAAGGAGGAAGCCTGTGATGTAGGATCTCTGTGTCAGGTGGAGAAAAGGTCAGGTGTGGCTGACAAATCAAAACAATGGACATTACCATGGGTGACTGCTGTTCCTTTCCACTTTCCAGCTGAAAGTCAACATTTTTTTTTTTTGGTTTCAGTGACTCAGTAACCTAAACAAAGTATTTAATATAGGAACTATAATGATGAAGGTCATCTAACTTTAATAACTTCTTGTAACCCAAAACATGACCTTTTCCCGAAACCTAGCCAAGTTGTTATTATGCCTAATATCAGAGTGGAGGGACAAGTGACTCATATGGCAGTTCAGGTTGGAGGACTTGTTGGTGCCGGAATATGTTCAAATCCTATTTCTGCTCACTTTCTTTCTCCCTTGTTTCTCCTGCCAAATTTGTGATTTGTGACATTGGTCGACATAAATGAAAGTTGACTTGACATGACAGCGAGCAGCCTTTTTCTATGTGTTATGCAGTAAATTGATTGGTGTCTTTTTTTATTGATTTACTTTTTTAATTCAAAGTGAAAATTTCAACTAGCTTTTAAGTACAATACTTAGACATACCACCTTATCATATTTATGTTATTCTGTTCACTGTACTGTAGTTTCATGACTTCCCATGCCTACCTTAAAACACTAATTAGGAATATATTATAATATTTTTTTAGAGCATAATTTAACTCCTGACTTAAAAAAAAATAAGACATAATAGGTGACTGAAAGAAAATAAATACACGGGCTACAGGAGTGGTATTGGCCTGTGTTATCCTATCCTTCAATCTGCCACATCTGTTGCACCAACTGATGGGTTAATGAGGGGCACACATGTCCTGTCCTATTTCCTGCAATCAGCTCACTCAGACACTTTGACAGAAGGCAATTATGGACAAAAAATACCGAGGAGGCTGCAAAATTGCTTAGACACACACACACAGAGATATATTGATTCAGAGGGTCATAACTGCATTAGGGATAAGGCTTGGTGCACTGATTGGCATACAGTTCAGAATTAAGCTTGATGTGAAAAGCGAACCATTTAAACCCTAACCTCAATCACTTTAACACATGGACTAGCTGCTGTAGCTTGCAGATAATCGGGGGTCACGAAGATTCATATTTGTTTAGATTGTGGTTAGCGTTCATTAAAGTACAAGCATAATGATAGAAGCTATCAAAAATGTAATGTTGTTTCTAAGTCACTGCATTTGATTGTGTATTTTAAGTCATACTGTATGAGTCATTATCTGTACATTTTAATCTAGAAAATGACTTCACCTGATGCTGAGAAAACACGTTAAAACAGAAGCAGGCTTACATATCTTGGATATTATGTGAACGTTAGCAGAGCGCAAATGGAAAACGGCTAAGATTACCTGCCAGGGCTCTGACTCGGGTAGAGGTTGGGGTCATTAAAAACTCAGCCTGTGCATCTCCATCTTGTTGAGTGATTGAGTGATAAGGCAGTCACAAATGATGCAGACCAGTCATATATCAACCAAATACGTCATATAGCCCACCTCCCTGCCCCTGTATCCCCAAGGTGATTTTAACTAGAGCTTGATAGAGAAAGCCAGGAGAAGATGTCTGCAATCAGCATGCTAATACCATACTTTAATCAAACTAATACATTAGTAGCTATACCTGATGTGGTAAGGAAAAGCAAGCGTACACCATTATTGTATGAGGAGTTGCTGTAACTTGCAAAACTGTGATGCTTTCCTAGCTTCAAAAATGCCCAATACACGCAGAGAAATTTCTTTTGATATTTTCAGTAACCGTCAGATACTGTGTATAATTACAACCATCCTCCCTCCAGAAAGTTTCCTAATCAAAGCATAAGACACTTTTAAATAAGGGGCTTAAGAAACACATTAAAAGCCCCAAACTAATTCACAGATGCCTGGTTTCTGACGAGAAGCTGATTTAAACCCGTAAAGTGTCTCCTAATCTGCCCTTCCACCTTGGGCAATCTGTCATGATTGACAGTGTGTGCTCAGTGGTAACAACACAAACATTCAATCTGACTGTTGAGGCCCCACAAGGTATTTAATTTCCCTCCAGTGAGACAGCTAGGGAGTAAACCCTGTGATTATAGGTATAGCACTGGTTAAAGTTCAGCTTGGCAGAATAACGCTCTCTGGTGATTTGGGCACATTAACATCCCGGACACTCAAGATGATTTGCATGCATTGTCAGCCCTTTTAAGACATCACACTAAGCACTTGAACAGCTTGTTGCTACTGGGGCCAAGGGGCCTCACACCTCTCTGCTGTCAAAGATTTGTACACTCGCAGCCCTAATCATTGGGCTGGTGGTGAGGTTACAGTAGGCTACATGTTATCGTTAGTGGGCATTAGTTAAAAGCTATAGTGCATCTTCTCAGATTAAGGGCTGCAAACGTGCCATTTTTACTCTACATCTAATTACCCTGAAATAAATCACAGTACTCTTCTTTACCTTTACACTTAGATACACTTAGATACAGAAGTAAATGAAAGTAATGTTAATCTGAATGATTAATACTGTTTATTTATATTAGACACAAAATAAAATAACAGCCAAGGAAATTTGGAAATATGGTGACATTAAGTGGCAAAATGTGTCAGACAAAGCAATACAATTCACTGTAATATGAACATGACATTCAAATGAAGAAGGCCCTTTGTAAAAAAATGACCTTATAGGTCATCTGTGTATGCAGTTTATTATGCCTATAGTTATGAATTATAGTTAGGTATCCTCTAGCAGTCAGTCATAGTATTTATGACGGGAGCAGTAGTGGAGCAACTTACCTCCAGGCTTGGGCACAGACCATACAACTGGTCCTTTGAACCATAGTTCAGTTTTTGCAGTGGAATGGCCATCACATTTGCCTCACACGCAAAAGGTCATTCAGTTTTTGCAGTGGAATGGTCATCACAGTTGCCTCACACGCGAAAGGTCCCCAGTTCGAAACCAGGCAGAGACAGCTTCTTGGAGGCGACAGTGGTGCAGTGGGTAGAGCAGTCGTCTCCCAACCAGAAGGTTGAAGGTTTGAATCTTGGTGCCTGCAGTCCATGTGTTGAAGTGTCCTTGGGCAAGACACTGAACCCCCCTGTTGCCCTTGATGGTTAGAGCCATCGGTTGAGTTGGCGCCGCAGATGGCTGCCTCGGTTCTGTACCGGAAACAAATTCCTTGTAGCATACTTGGCCAATAAAGGTGATTATCCTTTTTATAAAAGGGCACTTAATTACCTGTGCAAAAAATAGGCTACGAATTACAAATATACAACTGTCTTCCTCAGTTTAGCCTCACTATAATCTGTTAGAAAATCAAACAATACTTACAAAAGCAAAAATAACCAGAAAGACTATGGACACAGAAAGTCACTTTCAGCTTTTCCCGTTTAGGGGTCACCATAGCGAATCATTACACTGACGACTCACATGTTAACCTTTGGCACATGTTTTATGACACAACCTGAATTCAAACCCGGGGCACTGCGACAAGAGCACTGTGCCTTAACCACTAGCCTACCAGGGAGGCATATGGATATTACAATGGACATGAACCTGCATAAACCAGCTTAATGTTGCATGACATGTTACAGAAATCTGCTGACAAGCTTGGGAAATGTCCTACAAGTGTCTCAATCCCAGTCCTGGCCCTGTGAATTTTTGGACATCACCATGCTTTCACCCACTTTCTCACCTCCTCAGGCCCCTGTTATTTTGTGGACTTTTCCATAAACTGCCATTCACCTCCCAGCCTCCAGATGACCCCGGACTTTCCCTTTGTTGCCTATCACCTGACTCTGCTCTCCTGCACACCTGTTCCCCATTCCTCAATTAGCTCTCCAGTATGCTGTATGTACCATTCTGTTTCCCTTCAGGTAAATCATCCATTGTGTTCCTGTTTTGTCCTCTGCCTGTTTCTGGATTATTAACCTGCTTTGGATTTCTGCTTGAGTTTTTGGACTGTTCACCAAGATGTGAACTGTTTATATGTTGCCATGTTCAAGTTGGATTCCCTGCCTGGTCCTTTTGCAGTTTCTAATACAAAATGTGACAGCAACTAGACATACAAAGTGGGCTAAATCAACATAATGTTTGCTTGTAACACATTTTATTTTTGTAATTAACATGATCATCTTATCCAGCTCTGTTCAGTCTGATTTCCTGTTGTCATGATTTACTAGTATGGTTGTTGTTGTTGTTGTTGTTGTAGGTAGGTAGTGGATCAGCAGAACTTTTCATTATATATATCTGCTTGTGTTGTCTTGGTTTTTTGGGTGTGACATATCCTCCCCAATTTCCCGTAAATTCTCTCACTGGAAAAGACATTCTGAGTTGTATTCCTTTTTTGAAGGAAGGATTCAGGGTAGATTAATTGTAGCTAATCAACTGTCTAAGTAGGGCCATAGTAAAATCAAAAAATAAAATATTTTGTCTCAACTCAACCTTTGTCAAAAGCTAGGGATTAGTTTATCTAAGTATCATTGTTTAAGACTTGCATTGAACACTTTGTGGTTAGTTAGAAAATAAACTTTAGTTGCTTTTACAGTCCAAACTAAAGTGGTTAGAAAAACGGAAACCAGGAATGTGTCATTAGTTGTTTAATTCAAGTAGCTGTATTCATTTTTAAATAATATACTTTGGTCAGAAGGTTGATTGATTGGCCAGTCTAACAATAATAAGGACTACAAATATTTAGTTACATAATTTGTTGGTGACTTTTTAAGTTGGAAATATGATGTTTGTTTCATAGTTTCAAAGTGCAGTGTTCATGTTGGAGTATACAGTATTGCTCCCATTTTCTTCCTAAAAGCACCTTCTGTATTGAAAATGGCGATATGAAAGAAAGTTAAGGTTTTCATGGGACTATGTTGGTGCAGTAATATGGTACATTCCTGTACAAAGTTGCTAGTGTTTTTTATGTGAGAATCTCATATGATATGATGTAGTGGATCTGACACAAGTTCTCCAAAACTAAATTTGGTGTGTGTGAGGGCACATAGAGTAGATGCGGTTATTTATCTGATGCTCCTATTGGAACAATGGAATCACTTGCCTGTGCAATTCAAAACTTTTAAAATCTATGATTAATGCTTGAATAGGTTTAGTCACAAAGAATGACTTGTTTAGGTGAAGGTCATTGTTTTAAGTGCTTTGGTAAGGGTTAGGGAAACATTGTGTAAAATGACAATAATTACCATAATAAACATAAAAAATGTGGCCATACTTTAACTAAAAAGAAAAAAAAGAAACAACTCCCCCCTCACTTTCACACACATGCTCCATCCAACCAGTCACTACTGTTGTAACTCTTGCTGTGATATGATCCCTCACTGCTTCCCACTGGAAAACACTTGCCAGCTGAATCAGATTCTCAGTTTGCTTGGCAGACCAAGTCTGTCAGTAACTAAGTCAGTAACTTTGCTCATTCAATTACTGCAGAGAAGAAACAAATTTCATTCATGTTGGGTAATGCTGTGTATGTGTCCACCCTGCATTGTTCTGCACAGCTTGTGTGCTTCACTGTACATTTCTGCAAGTAAGGCAAATTAAGCAAGCCACTTCTAATCCATCAAGGCACCTGCTTTATCAGACTCCTTGTCACAGAGAATGAAAGCTCCTTTCACAGACAAAATGAACATGCCAGCATTTGATGAAGGGACAACTTCACCTCTGTGTGCAGGGGCAGTGAACAATGGTCAGTGCCCATTTGACAAAGACTGGGAACAATGTAAACCTTAAGCTTTTGGTATTGATTAGGGTTGGCTACGTTCACAGTGATACAGCATCTTTGCATTTAGTGACACTCTTTACACTTTCACTTCATGTGAAATGTAAACGTGAAAGCATCAGGTCCATGTGTTTTCATTGTAAGAGGCAAACGTGTTCCTTTAATTTGTAAATGTTATTGACAGAAGAGGACACACTAAGTGGCAATATGTCATTTTATTCAGTAAAAAACATAAGGACACTGATAAAACGCATAAATCCTGTGTGTGAATTTAATATGTGAACACACTGTGTGATATTACACACAAGCATTCAACAAGACAAAAACCGTGTTGTTGCTTGGCAAGTTATTTGTCTATAATATATAATAGTCCATATTTATATTTGTCCCCAGTATGTTCAAATTAGACTGATTTGAAAGGTTGTTGTTTTACTTAGTTCAGTTTGCACACCCTGCTTTGGGTAACATATTTCTTTCAGAGCATGAGTCACACCATTCTGGTTTGCGTAGGTCAGGTTTGTGAAGATGTTGTGGAGATTACATTTCCTCCCACATCACTACTTTTAGCACTGCACGATTCTGTAGCTCAGTCACTGAATATTTTAGATTCATTAGCAAGTTTGGCCATAAAGTAAATAAGGTTAGTGAATGTACATCAGCTGAAGTGCACAATGTGGTTAGTAGCACTTTTGATGTAACCCTGCAGATGTTCAGTGTATAACAGTGTATGTAACATAACAGTGTATGTCCAGTGTGTAACTGTGAGCATCTCTGTTTCTTGATATGTAATGATGCATTAATTAAAGGGTAATACTGTATGTAGAGATTAATTTTAAGTTTAGGCAATGCTATTTTACCTGTTCAGTAGATTTGCTCCAATGTTTTGCAGTTATGTATCATCTTATTAATATCAGTTTAGTTCAGGCATGTGCACAAGTTACAAGTTGTATGTTAGTCCAGGTAAACTCTCAATAGTAATAAGTCCAAGTTCAGTTTCGTGTGTCATCTTATTTATCAATAACATTCAGTTTAGATGAGTTTTAAAGCCAAAATTACAACCAGACTCATTGTTCTGAACTTAAATGTGTATTTTCACTCATACATTTAATTGATCTTGACAATAATTTCAATTCTGAAGAAATGAGCCAAGCTGTGGCAGATTATTCATTTATTTATTTTCCTTGAACTTTTTGAAACACTTGAAAACTTCCTTTACTCAGTATGTGCTAAGGCAAAGGTATATTAGCCCTGGTACAGCATATTTAGGAAGTGATAGAAGCCATACTCATTGAAGTTGAAATTCATGCTTACTTCATATTTCACATTTATCTTTTTAAAACAGTAGTCTAATCAAAATAACTTCTAGTAAAATAAGCAGAGAAGTGTTGGCCAGTTTGCCAGTAAATAGTGGGAACACCAAATCTTTTGACTTATACGGCAAAACTAACACCATAAGCTTTTTTTCACCACTCCCATAGCTACAAAATATGTCTGAGGAAGACATTTGCTATTACTTTGTTTCCAGCACGTAGAACAGCTTAAAAGACTAACATACTGTATATAGACTCAGTCGTTAGAGGACAGTGTTGGCCATCGAAAGACTGAAACACCACCCAGTGGGATAAATACCTCCTGCTCACCACCTTTCAGACAGAACGAATGAAGCCTCTCAGATGAGAGGTGAAACATCTTCTACCTACAATTATGTCCAGATGCCTTTTTCTAAGTTTTTTGAGCATACTATGACCTGGATGACTGAGAATTTGCACAGACATGTAACAAAAAGATTGTGTAAATGTACCACCAATTGGAATAATAGTAAACAACTGTGAAAGCAGAGCAGGAATTTGATAAATAAACAAACCCAAAATATATTGACCTGCATATTGGACAGTCTTTATGGGTTTCAAGTATTTTGTGGCATATGTATTTATTTATTTAATTAGTAGGGTGGCTCCCAGAGTGAAGAGCTGGGGTCAGTTCGCCTTTCATAACAGGCTCAGGCTCCTCTTATCCTCTTTAAAAGCAGTGCTCTCCCACTATGACGTGCTGACAGTTTGGTAATGGAACAAAGTTCAGAGCAACTTCTCTGACGAGGAACCTGATATTCTTATTTTGGATGTACAGAGTTGCAGGTTTGGGATAGTCTAAATGTAAATGACATCCCTTTTTTAAATTCACATTTTAAATTTTTTTCAAAGCATAAAGTGCAATTTTACTTGGAATTTCAATGAATCATATAATAATAAAGTTTACAGTACAAGAATAACAGTCTATTACATTAAACACAGCAGATCTAGTATAAATAGTCATGCTAGACAACATACAGTAAGTAAAGGCACAGATGGAACATACTTGCCAACTTTAGATGGCATTCAGATAGTGTTGATCAACTGGAAAGGTTGTCATAGAGCATGTGCGATAGTATGGATCACGCAGGATGGGCACTTTAAATTGCCTTCTAAAATGACCTGCATGGTTATGGCTCAGTTAGGTTTAAGGAAGTATTATGGGGTGTGTAAACGAGTATTTTTAAAGCTACAGAAATATCTTGTTAAAATGGCATAAATGGTGAAAGTTCAGGAAACAGTACAGATCTCAGGAACTGTACCCTATTTGGAATGAGCTGCTCAAGCAGATGATTTATTTGAACATGATAGGATTTTAAGATAGCTATCAACAGTAATTGAAACATTGGTCTCAACGGAGGACACATTTACCATCCACAAGATCTCTGCGATCTATATTTCATTGTGAAACAGTAGCCTCTTCTGCTTTTCACATTACCATTTCATGGTAACAAAACACTTTTTCTGTATTCTTACATTAAAGATTATAGAGAGACCAGCCTCTTATCAAACAGAAATAGATGTGGGAGCTCTGAAAATGCCCCCTGAGCAGTACACTATAGGCTGAGCTACTTCACCAGTTAAATCTGTATTCTTGTGCACACATCAACACAAGACATTTCAATGTTGCTATCTCCCTATAGAGAATCAGGAGCTGCAATTGGGAACAGCTACGTGAGCCACATGGCAGGCTCATATTTTACCTTCAGGCACTGGCTGTCAACATCTCGACCACAGAATTACAAATGACAGAGCATCTCCTAGAATCATGCCCATCACTTTCTGCACCTCAGAAGATGGCAGCTGTATGATCTCACTAAGTACTCCATTCTGGAAGTCATGAGTTGAAATTGATTTAGATTGTAATGCTTGATATTTCTGTGCTATCTGATGTGCTGTACAAATGCTCATTTTTACAACTACCAAACAAAAACTTCTTCTATGTTCTCCGTTGTAAATAACGTTTTACGTTTACTGCTTGATTTGGCTTATCCTTAATAATGGTGCCCTGCATCTTGTATTGAGGTGTGTATTGAGTCTGGCCTGACCCATAGAGAGCAACTTGGGGTTCAGTGTCGTGCCCAGGGACACTTTGACATGTGAAAAAAGTACCAAGTCATATCTTGTAGTCATTAACAGAATGTTACATAGGTGTCACGTGGCGCTTTGGCAGGCAGTGAGGCTTCATTGAGCATAAATGGCACATGCTGACAGGACATATAAACCAGTCGCCACAACGAGTTCAATGCCATGTGGGTAAAGTTGCAAACCTTCTGGACACGCCACTAGATTTGATAAGAAATCCTTTGTCCTTCTGGACTGTCAGTGTGCCTGACAGTCTCCATTAATACAGGTAGCATGCTTTAGATTACAGATGGCTGATGTTATGGTCCGGGCCATGGTTAAGGATGGGGTATGCTTGAAATGACCTAGTCTGTGCAATGGATTGGCCTGCCATCTTCACAGAAGCACTAGTCCTCACAGAGGGGATAGGATACAGAAAGAACCAGGAAAAAATATAGATTATGTACTACAACATTCTGTGTATTACCAGCTGTTCTGTGCTACAGAGCTCCAGCATGATGGTGCCATATGTACAGGAAAACTGGCAGCGGAGTGTAGAGATGCATGTGCATCATCATCTGTTCATATCACTGCATTATCAAACAGTGACCAGGAAGATTTCCATATGTGCTGTCTTATGTGCAGAGATACAATAAGCAGAACATTTCAAAACAACAAGGTTCCTCCTAATGACAAAAAGTTTTTGTTTTTTTATTTAATAACTCACTACAAATTTTGTGGAAGTTTAAAAAAATCAGTGCTCAAGAACTAGCTTTGGCAACAAGAATGAATAAGTTAGAAAAGGGTGACATGCTGACTTTTAGTATAGCTTCCATTATAGAAAGATTCTCTGCACTTCATTTGTTTAACTTTCTGAGAAACAGTAGTGATTATTCTTTGTGGATTACAGAATGCAAACTGGCATTTTACTCTTGTAAGTTTAATGTTTATAAATCGGCAGCAAGGTGGATAACACATCTCGAAGATCTGTCTCTCTACTCAGAATCGCTGTGGCTATTTAAACACACAAAATTTGGTTAATTTACAAGGTGAATGACAGGGTGGCTTTTGGTCTGCTGTAATAATAAAGTACAGTCACTGATACTACCTCAGTTTTGCATAGGACTTTACCACAAGATGGCATTGAGAAGACAGATGAGAAGTGTCACAGGGCCTCATGTTTAGGGGATAAATCACTTTGGACTAGTTCAGTGTCATTTAGGATTATGAACATAAGAATCAAAATATTTTACTTATTTAATACCTTTAAAGCATTCCATCTTTAGAAACTTTCTATATTTGAAAAAAAAAAAAAAATTTGTTATTGCACCTTGTTCATGAGATTTTATTTCTGTAGGAAAATTCACCTACTAATAATATGTGTGGAAGTTAGGAACATCACACTTAACCCAAATAATTAACACAAAACACCACAGGCGGTAATGAGTCAGAGGATGTCTGTTCTGAGAGAATACATCACACATGCACACACAGAGTAAGTTGTAAAAGTTAAATTTGTTGGGATAAACATTAAATTATAGTTTTATCTCTTGTGAGGACTATAGAAAGTAATGTAGCATCTACAGTGTCTCCCATACATTTTTGAATGGATGTACTGAAGATTGGATTTGGCATTACTGCTTACTGTTATCTTTGTCAGGTTCACCCAAATCTAGATAATCCTGTAATATGAGCAAAGCAGAAAAAGCTGGGGTGTAGCTGAGGTGGGGCGAGCCAGCGACAACTACTGCTACTGCGATAAGCTGTGGAAAAATGTCACTCAAGCAAATGTTCCAGGATTTCTGCTCTTTGAACCTCAAATGTGTTTTTATTTGTCATTTTTGTTTATTATATCAGACTGTGAGATAACACCACGTATGTGGCATAGATGGTTTTCATTTTTGCTGTCTTATTAATATGAACAGTTAGATTGCCTCTTTAAGGCCTAATACCTGGTTAATGGAACACTAAGTCTTTGATCCCTCCCAAGCCACCCATTAAACAAAGTAAACTATGCAAAGCTTTGTCAAAAAAAGAAGTTTTGGCTACAGCTGAAACCACTTCTGCATTGGCATATAGTTTAATGTTGACAGTAAAAAAGAAATAAAAAGCAGGTAGGTAGACCTGCCAAGCAGCCAGCTTACAATTTCGAAGTGACTCATAAATTACCCCTGAATAGCAAAGCAGCCCATGATTATATGCAGCCAGTCATTACAACATGAGATTGTGCCCCCTGCTTTGTCATTTTTCTTGTAATTGTTTTATATAACTGATGTGTTTTCATCAAAGACAATTGTGATGACACAATGAACACTTTAGAACAGCATGAATTAGAGCACCAGATAGTTGGTGAATGTGGACACCATGTACAGCTGCAGAAGCAATGTGTTGCACATAAAAGTGCCCAAGCAGGGCATCAAGAGCACTGCTACTTCTCTGTGAAAGGCATGTGCCAGTCCATAGACAATAGAATGGAACAGCGAAAACATTTTACTGTGAGCTCATTCGTACCAGTCTGCCTCTGACTACTTCTGACAGTAGCTCTCTCATGCATCTCAGTGGTACACCACCTACATTTTGTTCTGGTCATTTCCTCCTTCGCTCTCCTCTTCCACACAATCTTCACCCACAGAAATATTGTGACAAATGTCTGGATCACTTGCCAGGAACTAACTGCATCATGTTATCACAGCCATGATTGCACCAAAATTGTGATTTTTATTTATTGATTTTTTTAAAGCACAAATGTACAGTACTTTCAATTATACCACTCTGAGCCCTGCTGTATACTGCACCAGTAAGTTTGAAAACACATTGCACAGCAATCTTTAATAGTTAAAGCACTTAAGTTGTAAAGAGCAACTTAGAAATGTACCATATCTGCTGTTTCCACACCTTGGCCTAGTGAGGTGGCAAGTGAAGTGGTCTTATATATAGAAGAACCCACATTGTAGTCCCATCTGGTGATATAAAGTTGTTGCAGGTTATCAGATATAGACAACCTGCATGTGCTCCCTGTCTTACTGTATGTATGGCATGAAAAGTACTCTATGAAACTAACATGCTTGCCTAACTGCACTATGTCTTTGTCACACTCTTCTGCAGCTCGGATACATCAATGGAACACTTATCAGCGTCCTTCTGCACTGGGGCCTAGATGACCTTCTTCACCACAGCAAGAGTTCAAAGTCTTCTACAGTGCTGGTCAGCGGTAGAAATTGCCTTTGGGAAGCTGAAATCAAGAATCAAGGTGTGTTTTTCTCAATCAAAGTGACTTCCACATCATCTTTTCACTGTACGTCCCAGGTACCTGCTGTGCTCTACACAGTCTGTAAAAGAAAAGACTGACCCAAAACAAGGCAATAGAAGCTTTAGTGAAATTTTTGTTTGTGGGAAGTACATATTCCTATAAGTCATGGCCAGCAATTTTCCCACTGCACTAAAAATGAAGTATAAACAACTCTATTACATTGCACAAATTATATATCAAGCTATGACAAATATGTGATGCATGTCCAGAAAAAAGTACTTCCTGGCAAACATAATTAGTTATATATGCTTTTTGCTGAATGCCTAGCATATCTTTTATTTCCCTATTTTAGAAGAAGAAATAGTTGCTATGTGCAGAACCATGGTTGCTATGAAGATTATACAAAACAAATAAACTGCTTTCTTAATAATATGCTTTAAAAGCTGCTCTGCCCTTGCACAGAAAGTGGGTGTTGGGTTTGCAGTGGTTACCAATAGCATCTACTATATATGTTGTGATGCTTACCCTGAAGGATAAAGTAAACGTAGGCAGCATGAAGAAAACATGCAGCAATCTGACCTATCTTTTCAGCTCCTATTTTATGAATTTGCATAAAACTACTGCTGCTATCTCAGCTGAGGCCTTTATGAAGGCAACTGATGCAAGGCTCTAAATAGCATTCAAGTGGGCAGCTGATGTCCTATAGTTTATACACCCGCTGCCTTTTTAAAGAACAGTCATAAAATTAGCACTACAAAAGCATTTGCATTGTTTGTAGGATCCACTTACAACAACAAGATCAGTAAAAAAGTGATAGCTGTTATTTATCTTTAATGGATCTCACATTAATTAAAAAAAAGATGACCAGCTAATCAGAAGCAATCATTTTATTAGTGGAAACACAATTGCACTACTCAAGAAAAAGAAAGTGAAGTGAGTAGTGCTGTGCTCCCAAGATTGTGTTCACCATAGTCAGTAAATTTTGCCGTCATCCTCTAAGTGTTTTGTCATGGCCATGGAGACCAGTCTATCAGCTGACTTTCTGAAATATTGTTTTGCCTGTGTGTTTGTGTGTTATGTCCTCTCTCTTTATAAAGTATGTAGAGTCTACAATCACTCTCAAAGATCTCTACATACTGTACCTCCATTCATGTCCTTATTATGTAATAGGGCAAATATATTTGAACTTGATATTAAGGGCTGCTGTCACAGTTGTCCTGCCAAGACATTTCTTCCAGGCATATTGTTAAAAATATTTAATGTAGGTGCTTGGCTGGTTGCTTATTTGTTGAAATAAATTCCAGAGTACTCTAAATGCTGTCAAATGCTGATCTGTGCTGGTATTTCACAACACTAACCATGTCGGTCACAAAGCCTGCCCGTCACCAATGAGGGAATGTTGGGTGTGTGTGTGCTGTTATGTATCCATAAAACTGTCTGGTTGAGGTGGCAGGGAGGTGTTGTGTGTTTTGCAGCAGGGCACAGCATGGTCATATTCAGTTAATGGCACTGACTGTTACTGTGGATGTCCACAGCAGAATCTTAAAATTAGAGCTGTTGAAGGTGACAGAGGAACCACACCCACCAGTTTTATAGCCTGCTTTCTCTGGAGATACTAAAATTTTTATCCCCAGGGATCATAAAGTGGTCTCATAGATATGTGGTCTCAAACCAAACACTGTGGAGTGTCTTTACCCCTTATTAAACAAATTGCATTATTTTAGACCGAAGGTACAGACCTTGCCAAATACTGGGACAGGTCTCCTGCTGAGACACACCTGTTCAGATTTTCGTGATTTTTTTCAGAAACATTTACCAAATTGTGCGCTTCCTTCCAGTCAGTGTGAGAACACAGCCTATACTTTCCCGCTGTTGTACCTGTCAATCTTGATGGTTATTGCTACAAATTTGACACCCTGAAGGCCATAGCCAACTTCTACCAGACAAGATTTCCCCACAGCTAGACAAGACTGCCAAACAAACCTCATCAGAAGCATATAAAAACATCTCCCAGAGGTTAAAAGGGAAGACAACATGACACTTTTATCACCTGTGCTTTTGGCTTTGGCATGTGTATGAAGAACAAGTTCCTCTGGAGGGATTATTTATTTATTTATTTATTTATTTATGCTTGAAGTGCTTTGTATTATTGCAAAGTGGTGAGAAAAAGGAATACAAATGAAAAAAGCCTTGGAAAACATGTAGACAAAGGGTAAGTCTTTCAGACCATATACATATTACTGTATTATTGTGAAATGAAAAAAAAATCATATCAACATGGTAGAATAGCAGTTACTAGTTTGATTAAGCCCATTTACAAACCAAAATTCTAAATCTGTTATTTTACATTCTTATACTGACTAAGTCCACATAGTAACAGCCCAGGGGAGCCGGGGTGTTTATGTACCACTATAACCATTTCTACAACCACATAAAATGGAAAAAAGGGTAGTCTATGATAGCCCCTCGCATATACCCACCACTGTTGGCCACAAATTACAAAGCAGAACTGCCAAATCTGACATATGCAACCAAGGTCTCTTTGCTTTCTCAGGGAAAGGTTACTCCTTTCACAGCAGAGTGCCTCTGCTGCCAGAGTTAATGTTATAATAATGTGGAGGCCTCCAGTTTCTAGCTGGAGAGCATTCAGTTGACATACAGTATTAGGAAAGGCAAGGAAAGTTTATTTGTGTATTACATTCCATATACAAAAGCTTTTTCAAACTGTTTCGCACAATGTATAAATGAAGTAAGAACTACAGCATGAGGCACAAAACTGCTTTTTAAGAGGACTGAAGAGTAAATAGTAATGCTTAGGATGTGCAAGGTGGACTGTGACTTGAAATTCAGTCTGTGGATAAATTTATTTGTAGGTAATATACTTGCACTCAGTGCAGAACATGTCTTGTGTACTGCTAGCTGCTGCTAGCTATGAGAAACATAATGAATGTCGACTCTAAGAATGACTAGATGGTGAAATATTGAGTTAGACGAGCATTAGCAGATTTATTGATGACACAACAGAAGACAGCATATTTTTGTTTTCTTTTAGAACATAGTTAAAATGGTGAAATGCATGCCACTTTTTAAACATGCATAACCATCAGTCTTCTAAGTCATGAATTAATCTGACACTAAGCAGACACAGATTTCAACCTATCACAAGTACACCAAGATTTCTGACTTAATCTTTGGTTTTCAAAGACAGAGATGGGCACTCATATCTTTTTATCTCTCTGTCAAAGAATTTGGGTTCAGGAGGCTTATGCACATTGCACAGTTATTGATTGTTAAATGCACTTTGTGAACGAATCTTAGAAAGTTATGAAAAGTACATTTGCTTGCCTGCAGAAATACTTAAATGGGTGTGTTTCGTGTATGATTAAGATAAATGATTTCACAGTCATTTGTACAATTGATTAGACAGAAGAGGCTCCAGGACTGAGCCTTGGGGAAACTAAAAATGAGAAAGTACTTCCTGTCTTGGAGTTGTCAACCTAATGTTCCTGTCAGTCTAGTAGCACATTTATAGCTGGTACACACACACACATAAAAGACCACACACTGCACAAATGTGCCTAGCTACACACAGTCACAGAAGCATGTGCATGTTGTGTATGTACAGCAAGGTCTGGTTTCAAGCTGAATCCATGGGACAGGTGCACATTGTTGCACCATTGTTGTTGTGTGCACAAGGTCTAACATGCACTTAGTGCTTACTTTCTCATATCCCTTGCCATCAAAATGTCAAGTGACACTTTATTCATGATGGGGTTCAGAGGATATGGATGAATGGAATATGTGAATGTTCACCTAGTGGAAAACTCTACTGTTCACAGTTGTCTTTCATTTGTCTCCTGAGACATACAGTAAATCCCATTCTTATATTGAGTGAGGTCTGAACTTTTGATTTTGCTTCTCCCCCTTTTTGAGAAATACAGTATGGCACCTTGGAGTACTGGGGCCACATTAAGGAAAAAAAATTAAAGGACTTTTTTTTTTTTTGCATGTTGAGAATAAAGATGAAATGTCAAGAATAAAGTCACAGTTTAACATTTTGACTTTTTCCTACTATACTTGAGAAACAGCATTTGTGGATCTCAGTATTATCTGGCCCTGTAATCAAGTCTAACTAAAAAGGTTAAAGTTATGTTGTGCTTTTAACAGACAAACAGTGAGATGGTAGCTAGCAGGACAGTGGTCCTGTAGAGTTTTTTTTTTTTATCACAGCAGGGCTGAAGCACTCGCTGACTGGAAGTTCTCCACTGTTTCACCAGTAGGTTGTGCAGAGAATGTGATGTGTTGTCCATAATGCTGAACAGTTTGTGATGCATCATCCTCTCCACAACCACCTCCAGAGACACCCCCACCACAGAGTCAGCCTTCCTCATCAGTTTGCTGGTGTCACTGGTTACGATGCTGCTGCCCCAGCAGATAGCAGAAAGGAATATTGCACTGACCACAGCAGACTGATAAAAGATGTGCAACATCTTGCTGCACACTGTAAAAGAACCTGAGCTCCCTCAGAAAGTAACATCTGCTCCTTCCCTTCCTGCAGACAGCCTCTGTGTGGCACTTCCAGTCCAGTCTGTTGTTGAGGTGATAAGTTATCTGTAGCTCGCCACCTCTTCTCTGAGAATGGTAATCGTATTTAAGCTAGTCCTGGTCCCCCTAAAATCCACATCGTCTCCTCAGTCTTGGCTACATTTAAGAGTAGGTGGTTGTTCTCACACCGCACCACACAGAGGTCCACCAGGCCTCCGCACTCCATCTCCTCTCCACCGTGTTTATATCTAGAGAGAAGTAACACTTTTTTTAACTTTGGGGGAATCTTGAGCTGAGTTCTGGGAATAATCTGAACAATTTTAAAAGCTTAGAATAGGATCAGTGAGAGAAAAGAAGACATTATTTCGCAGTAGCTACATTTCAGAAGTATGATAAAGTGATAAAAATGTAATACTGCTTTTAAAGGAAACTTAGGTACGTCTAGCAGAAATAGTCTAGATAAAATTTAGGTGTTCCGAATGTTCTTTTCTTGTAGTCTTGTCAAACCACAACTCAGCTTAGTGTTTGCACTGGGAGGACAGGATTTCTATGCTTTTCCTTCATATTATATTTAATTGAAGCTGTTATTAGATCTTATTTTACATCAGATGTAACACACCATATGCTGCATTTGTATATTAGTAGCATGATTCTATAAAACAAGGGAAGCAAATGTTATGTAGCCAAAGGGAAAACAGTTTAGATGACGTGTTTGCTGACATCTCAGCACACATGGCTGTGTATATAATAGTGAGAGCTGCGCTAATAAATGCACAATTTTGTTCCTGCCACAGGGCTAAGGTGTGATACTCCCTTAAATTAGAAAGTCCCCCAGTTAGTTTTACATGGCAGTTTTCTTTATTTCCCAGCATACTATCGCTCCATCACAAGCAGGGTATTTGCTGTACATCCCAGCATAATGCATTGCTGCGTTAAGCCATTCTTGTGTCATCCTGAGTGAAAATTTATCTTGTAGATTTATATTTTGTTTTAAGCAAAGGTTCACAGGAGTCTAGTCTCTGGTTTATTATTTCTGGCTGTGTAAAAATGACTTACCTGTTTTCAGTTAAGTAAGAGGGCATATACTTTGTCCACTCTCAGTGTAATAAAGGCCACTGAAATGTACCAAAACAGCAACATTTTTTAAACAAATAGACATAATAAAAGTGTCTTTGGATTTGCACCAATTGTACTTCCACAAAAAAAAAAAAAAAAAGAAATCACTGCTCGTATGGCTTAAGGGCATAATATGATTTGAGAACCGGATGCTTAACTCTTCTCCTACATAATCACAATAGATAACCATTGGCAGAGTTAGTTACTATCCAGCCATGCTACCTTGGAGAGGTGTAATATCCCAGCAGTCCTCTGTATTTGTCATCATCATCTCTGTCTTTATTTATGCACTCATTACATTTTGATGCAGTGGCCCCAGCTGTTACTCGTGCATACCATTTAGTTCAATAAAACATCTCGCGTTTTAAGTGATTGATGTAGCATGAGCACCTGCAAAAAACAAAAAAAGCCCTGTCAGCAATATGCACAGTTATCTAATTTATTTTATTGTTGCCTTCCTACTCTTACTGACTTGTATATCTTCTTATTGTTAAATGTGTTTTATACATGTGCTGAAATGGATGAAACAAACTGAGCTGAGTGAGATCCAGAAGTTGTCTAACCTGTGTCGGGTCTGATCTCATTCAGATGTTTAATGCAAATACAGTGGTAAGTGAACAAATGAAACCTTAGTTTTAATTCACTCCACAATGTATTATGGATATATTTATTCAGTGGATGAGACTCTAAAAGATCCCTTAAAGGTATAGGTTTAAAGCATAACATAAAAATGTATACCATCCACTGCCTAAAAAATACTGAAACATACTGTCACTCATAGAAAGATGAACGTGGTGGATTTTTTTTTTAAATAATATACTGCATAGTCTTCAGGCCTATTGGTGCTTGTTTTGTTGGAACATGTGCAGCAATAGTGGCTGTACTAAAACAACAAGCAGCAGCACAAAACTGCAAAATATGACAAAAAACTAAAATGCTGTTTAAGCATGACACTTCATTTTGTATTATTCCTATATTAATTTAGGGCAGTGGGATCAAGGTGATCAAGCAGTGTAGATATTTAATGGGAGCTGGTCAGCTAAACCAAAGCAACAACGTTAACTGCGTCCAGAGGCTTGTTTTACATTGACCAACCAACATAACCTTTCTAATCGCTAACATTAGCTATTGGCTAGTACAGTGAAGGCAAACACACTGCAGGACCTTTTGAACTCATCCAAAAGTGTGTCTAAAGTTCACTTTCCATCTGGCTTTAAAAGCTATGATGATAATATCTGCAGCATTTTTTTTCAAAGCTTGTTTTCTGTAAATGTGGCTATTAGAAAGAGTAGCTTTTTTTCTGCTAGGCATCCTTTAATGCAGGCAGCACTTTTGTAATTGCTGGTTAATGTGACAGCTGGTCTGTTATTCTTTTTCATTATGAAGGAGATGGATAATCTCAAAATGCATCTACTCACCTGGGAGTTTTCTAGAATGACAACAGTCCCCCTTAGTTTATTTTCCTAATCTACCCTGGATATACACAGTATGTACACAATTTCCATTTACAAATGCTTGTTGCTTACAAAGCTTTCTTGTTTGGTTGCTTGCTAAAATTGAAGATAAATTCAATTTTTGTCCACCATAAATGTATGACACAGCATAAGTGTCTGGTCAGACACAGGATATGCCTTTGCAACACGCTTTCTTGATCTTTTTAGAGAAGTCAAGGTTCAATGCAGAGTGTCATGTTTTGTTAAATAAATTTAGGGAATGAGTGCAGTTCCTTCCTGTGGCTATGTAGTGGTGCCAGTGTGAGCATGGAGCACAGGAAATGTAGATGAGGAAGCACATTCATTTTTAATGATTTGATATTTTGGCCTGGTGTGACGCTGGCAGACACTTCTGATGCTGAATAACAGAACACAGCAACAGAAGACATTGCAAGTTTGTGGCACAGATGGAGCAATTCATTTAAGCTTTCGATAACATGTTTTATCTGTGTGACATTTATTGTCCATTTTCTTATTGCTAAAGGGCAGGATGACTGATTTGTTCCCATTAAATTCATAGCTGAAAGACTACACACAAGAGACTGAAGACAGTTGAAAATCAGTAAAAAGAAAAATGCTTTTTGTGTATTTTCTGAATAAATGCTGTAAAATCATCTGCACATTTGTATTCACTAATATGGAAAATATGTATCATCTGGTAAGTTTGACTACATCCTCAGGCTTGGGGGAAAATAATGTACAATAAGCAGTGCTGGCTGGTTAGTTTGCGGCTACAAAGCATTGGTATAGCAACCAAAAAACGTTTTTTAATACTATTTTGTTTGGAATGGAGAAAAGACACTAAGATATACAAATCATCTTTTTAACATGTGCATTTGCACAGTGGGTCAATGAGTCAGCAAATAGGGTCAAATGAGTTCTTTCCAGTTACCAGTTTTTGGAAGAAAACCTCCATATTTCACACATAATTTTCCATTCCATTCTGTGTTTGCTTGGATTTAGCATTTTCTGCCTGTGTATGTGTGGGTTTCCTCCGGGTGTCCTGAGTTCCTCCCACATTAGAAAGACATGCCTGGTAGATGATTTGAAAACTAAATTACACACAGGAGTGTAATGCAATGTTTTTCTACAGTTTGTGTGTGCAATAGACTGACAACATTTGCGGAGCATATATTCCTTTTTACCAGTAACATGCTTGAATAGACCCATTCCCCCACAGTACTACACAAGATAAGCAGTTTAGAGAACACAAACAAATAAAACAGACTAGAAAATGGATTAATATTAATGCAGTCTACAGCACTTTAATAATCTTACTGTAGATAAGTATATTTTAAATTACCTGCAAATGTCATTTTCTAAAGACAGCTGCATATTCAAGAAACTTCACTGTGTTGCTACAGTATGTACTGCTACATGCCTTGGTTTGAAAAGGATTATCTTAGTGTGAGAGCTAATTGGGGAGCATTAGGAAGTCAGAGGTTTCACCCCATTTATCTGCTCACTGGAATCAGCCACACTGCAGTCTGATGTTTTTGCCAATATTGAAGCATGAATATCCTCTATCCTGTTCAGTGGTCACATCTACAGTTGAAGAGAGTCACTGGCCTTGTTGGATGAAGTCCCAGATTTGTCAAAGACCAGCCTGTGTATATGATTGCTTCTTCTGTTGCCCAGCAACTGACCTTGTCTCATCATGTATGCCTCACCAGACTCAATGGTTCGAGGACGAGCATTTTCAACAGAGCGAAGCCTTTGACTGTCTGTATTTTTTGATTAAGAGAGACTTTATGAAAATTTGCTAAAATAACGAGCTGGGTATCCTACCTATTTACTACTGTCTATTAACCTTTGTTGAAATTATGCTAAATAGCTGGTGTTTAATACTCTTTGTTCTATTTCAGGAGTCATTTATACATCCTTACTTCAAACTTTTATTGATCAAATAAAAATTCATAAACTATAACAATTTCCCAGATTTTATTTCTCACATTTATCTTTTGGTGTATGATCAGTAGCTTATCCCTGCAGTCATGCCATGCATATTTTCTGCTGCAGCAAACAGTCTACGACTGAAAACACTCTTGAGCCCCAGAATGACAGATGATTTTTCAGAAAGAACTTAGCTCATCACAGAGTAGTACCCTGAGTGACAAAAGTAGCATCAAAATGTAATATCTTCAATGACCTCTTTCTTGTGTTGTCATTGTTATGCTTTATAAATTGGACAAACGACCAGCTTGAGTGAGATTCTACTTATATTTATTTGATCCCATAGAACTGGCATCCTTGGACTGTCCACAAGAGAGAAAGAATAAAAATAAAATAAAATAAAAAAACTAAAAACAATGTAATAGTTTAACTAGAATGAAAATAAGGAATACAATTGCACAATTTTAACAAGTGTAACAAGTGCTGAATTCAGCACACAGACCGCTGAAAAATGCTGTTTGTAAGTAAAGCTGAGCTCTTGCAAAAAAACATATCTGGCATACTGTAAAGCCAAATCTGCCACAAACATGACATTCCAGTGACATGCAGGTGAAAAATGTTTAGGCTACCTCAACACTGACCTACTTCAGCCTTGTGTAGTTAAGCATATGAAGCAAAGTATGGACTGAGCAAATGCAGTGATAACTGCAACAACAGCCATTACATTACTTCATCAGACCAACTCTGGTTACTGAAATTGATTTTTGGGCTACTTTTCTGTTGACATAGCATCTGTCCTACTGATTGCGATAGCTATTGCAAATGTTTTTTGACACTATGCGTTCTTGCTGATGTTTCTGTTTTGTCAGAATTCATTACTTTGGAGTACAGACACAATACTTTGTGGAGAGAAATAAACAGATACAGTGAACTAAAGGAGATGCAAAAAACGTAAAGTTTACATTTGTCTGATAGATGGTGAAAGCATTCTGAAGATATGTTTGGTTTTGCTAGGATTAGGGGGCTGAATTAAGCACACAGTCATTCTAGCTGAGAAAAGCAGCTGGTAAGCTCTGAGGAAAATGTCTCGTAGGCCTGTGTGCTGCTGGGATAAAGAGGTACAAGCCATTCAGAGACACGCTCCAAACATGGCATCGGAGGCACATCGGAAATAGACCAGTCCAGCTGAACAGGAGAGGATTCTGCCTCCATGCCAAGTATCCTGTGGAGAATAGGGGGGTGGGGGGGTTATGAATAGGTTGGAACCTTCCTTAATCTCCCCGTCAGAATTTCAAGCCAAGGAGGCATAGTACTCATTCCTAATGAGGGAGGATGTGCACTGTGATCTCCCGGCTATTGTTTGGTGCAGCTATGGGTACCTTCAAGGTAACTGAAGAGAAACAAATGTAGACAAAAAATTCATAAGAATACCATCAAAATGATCATATTAACATGTCTGCAACTGAATTTCAACATCAAGTCATCATCAAGTTGATACTTTTTAATACTGAACAATTATCAACAATGGCCATAGGTTAATCTTATAGGGTTACTATCAACAGCTACAAATAAATGGAACAACTAATGTGCAGTTACTTGCTGTTCAATAGCTTATCTAACTGGGATGCATGTAACTCGATATATGTCTGCTTGATTTTTTTATAGCTGGGCTGGCGAATCTGATGGGCCGTTCAAATGAAACAAAATACATTGATTGCCCAAATCACACATGATAATCTGACCCTGAGCATGAAATGCGCTCCTCTCTGATTCAAGGTTCTCTGTTAAAGTTAGTACTATTGTTATTGGGAGTGCTGACATTCAGTGCCTGGCTTCACTGATAGTGTACCTTTTTATGTCAAAGGCTGATTCTATATATAACTTATTATTATTGTTATTTATCCTTAACTGTTGAAAGAGAGAATTTTGTTTCTTGAGGGCTTTTCGATAGCCACATGTACAGTCTGTTGTTTAAGTATCCAGAAATGATAACTAAGATTTGTTCTTTTAAAAGGTAAATATTGCAAACTCCTCACCAGTAATATCATTTAATCCAAATGATACTTTTGGCAACTACTATTTTAAATGAATAGAGGGCTGAGTATCATAAATTGACTCCCTTCATTTCATATACTGTATAGCACCTCTTTATCATGTTGTAAACTTATTGTGTTTTGATTAATTTCAAATTGCTTGCTTTGCTTCAGTAGAGTGTGAAATGCACTTTCCCT
>NW_018127929.1:1366208-1380166 GCF_001952655.1 Monopterus albus
GAAAGAGTATGGGGTGGGCAAGGAGAATGAACACATGGTTGTCTGGTGTAATTAAGAAACTGAAGTATTAGAACAGGCAGTGCCTTCACCAGCTATAATTCATCAAACATGGTCTTAATTAAATTGTTTACACAGATGTCTGCAAACTGGTTCCTGCAACAGTCATGTCATTATAACAACACAGTATTAATATTGGACTCATAAGAAAAGTTTTGTATGGCTCTTCACTACACCATAAAATAAAGAAATGAATTCCTATTTGAGATTTACTACTTCAAACCAGTCTCTTTAGAAGTTGCTAAGAAAAAGCTCCCATTGTTTGGAGCAGCAGCTGGAGGGGCACTAATATTTATATATGAAATACCTCACTGTCAACACACCACTGAATCTTGGTAGGTAACTGCTACTGTGGGTGTTTATAGTTCTCTTTGATGTATTCATTTCATGACTTCAGAGTATCTTTAGCAAGACCTGAGATTTGAAATGGAGCAAGAGTTTTGTTTAATTATGGGATTTTTCATGAGCATACAAACTTTTTGGTCATGTTAGCGAAACAACTCCACATACAGTTCAGTCAATGGGGCTCCAGAGAGAAGCAAAGGCTCATGGCTGCTTCCCATTTTAGTGGGTTAACAAAACACTGAATCTTTAAAGTCTGAGTCACGCCCTATCAGGGGCATAGGAGGGTTGCAACTGCTGTCTCAATCACTCTCTTTTATTAGCCCAGACCAGACCAGTGGTCTGTCTGCTGTCATTCTCAGTGTTATCAGGGATTAAGGGCTTGCTGTTTTTGACCATCCTCCCCCTGCCTGGTCAGACAGATTTAAACAAACAATCTGAAGATCTCCACAAAATACAGGCATGCAAGCACACACTCACCCAGACACACATTGAGAGGGAAGCGGCTACCCATTGGAGTTAGAAGGGAATCACTGATTTCAGTATAAGTGATTTGCTGGATATAGTTTTTTATATAGATCAAGTGAAGAGAATAATTATCTTCAAAACTGTTTTTTTTTCTTTTTAATAAGCTGGAGAAAGAAGAACGTGACCACAAGCTAACGACACACAGCCATGACATTTTCTGTCTTTTTCTTTTGTTGGCTGTAGACTGGCCTGATTAAAGTAGATATTGCAAACTTGCAGGATTAAAATATATATATATATACAGTATATGAACTTTTTGGTGGGCAGAATGGCAGTAACTATCAACAGTAATGCAATATCACCACCTCACCCCACCCCAAAAACAATGGGCATGAGAGAAATACTTGGAAGGTTCCATATATGCTCTTTCAGTATAAATATCCCCTTTGGACTCTTTTCAGAAGACGACAAATTAGCTGTCACCTTTTACTAGCATTTGGCTTCAAAAGCACAGAGAAGAGAGATAATGATCATAGGCTAAGGACAGCTACACATACACATTTGCACACTGAAAAAAATCTGTCCAAGGACTTCATGATGTAGATGGACAGATCAAGGGGGACTGGTAAGAAGCTGAAAAAGAATAAATGTGATTATTGCATGGCAGGCTTTAGCTGTCTTAAACCAAATTGATAAAGTGTATATATGCATACAATTAAAGTCTCTACTGTATGATTAAAATTTTGGCAAAGAGCCACACATCCTATATATACACTCTCTCTCCTGTAAATGAAATGAATGCTACATTGGTTAATTTATCATTCACTGAAGGGTATTACAGAGCAGTCGTCTGCATAAAGCCAAGTGACATATTATGTATTTATAAAATAGACACATAATGGAATTGCCTTGCTTGCTTTCACCTTGTAACCCTTAAAAATATATTGTATGGAGGTGGGCATGGGAGCACAAAGACAATAGACACATTTGAAATACACAGGATGGTGCCAGTTGCATCTGAATACCTAGTATTTTTGATTAAAGCAATGTAATTGGTGTAAATTACAAAAAGAGGCATGCAGGTTAATTTTAAAAATACCCTTTTATATTGTATAGAAAGTATCTAGATTTAATGGGAAAATGCTGTGATTGCTCTAATTACTGTAGGCACCCCCAGCAGGCAGCATATTTAATCCTATAGTTTATTATGGCAGTGAATGTATTTTACCATTTATTGGCTTAACTGGTTGACCTTTCCAGTACATAAGTCTTTAATAAAGCATTAATTAAGACTCCCTGTAGGCTCTGTGTGCGCTTGCCAGGTTCCTAAATATGGTAGAACATGCTAAGCTGCTCAGTGACAGGAGGGAAAATGCAAGCTATCAGTTTTCTGGAAAATGAGAATTTGCCAAAATCCCTAAACGAATCATTGAACACTGATACTATGTAAACACATCCCTCTTTTAAAAGGGTTTGACAGACATTCTCTCTCAAAAACTATAAAGTGATAACATATATTCTAAGGCATATTTTCTGCATTTTCCACAAGCCCTATCATCCCACTGTCTCCAAGGAGCATGCCCTTCTCTTAACATAAATTAATCCATAATAACAAGTCCCAAAGAGGGCTCATCCCTCCTGAGACCTCTGACATAAGGCATTAACTATTTGTGAGTTAGCTACAACAATGATCTGAAACAAAAAGCATTGTTCCAGCAGGCAGTGATCCCCGGACCTTCAGCAGTTAGAGAGTAAAGCTATTTTGGTCCATCTCCCATATGGGCTAATACGGCTGTGCTCTGATCCCTTTGTCCATCAGACAGACAGAACAGTTTTGGCCTAATGCAACTGGACCCTCACTAATGACAGCAAATAACACTGTCTGCTAGATGACAGCAGCTGAGAACAATACCTAATGCTGACATCACTTGCTATGTGGATCTATTTTGAGTTTCTTCCTTTTATAGTGTGCTACTGGAAATGGCTATCTCTTTCCCCTAGAGAAAGCACATATAAAAGCTTTGGAAGAGGAGTTGGCCCTTTGTGCTTGGGAATCGCTTTACTATTCCTATCCCTTCACACTCTTGCTTGTTTCTTAGAAAGTACAAGCTCGCCTCTCAATCCCTTAACAACATGCCACCAAAGAAGATCGAACCAAAGAAACCCGAGCTCAAAAAGCCAGAGCCTAAGAAAGATGCAGCTACAGCTGCTAAGCCAGCACCACGTCCAGAGCCACAGCCTGAGGCACCCAAGGAGCCCCCGTTTGACCCCAAGAGTGTCAAGGTTGAGTTCACCCCTGAGCAGATTGAGGAGTTCAAGGAGGCCTTCACCTTGTTCGACCGCACATCCACTGGAGAAATGAAGATCACATATGGTCAGTGTGGGGATGTGATGCGAGCTCTGGGCCAGAACCCTACCAATGCAGATGTGCTGAAAGTGCTTGGGAAACCACGGCCAGAGGACATGAGCACTAAAATGGTGGATTTTGAGACCTTCTTGCCAATGTTCCAACATATTTCCCGTGCCAAAGATCAAGGCAACTTTGAGGATTTTGTGGAGGGGCTCAGGGTTTTTGACAAGGAAGGCAATGGCACCATCATGGGAGCAGAGCTGCGTCATGTGCTGGCAACACTGGGAGAGAGGATGACAGAAGATGAGGTGGACAGACTGATGGCTGGACAGGAGGATGCCAATGGATGTATCAACTATGCATCCTTTGTAAAGCACATTCTCTCTGGGTGAAAGGGATATGTAACCACAAAGACTCAAGTTTACATTGGTTTTCCCCACTTTCTGGATCCTTGCTTAACATTTGTCCATTTAAAAATGAGCATGTCACTTACTCAGTGACAATTTTTATGCTGTCAAAAGTAAAAGTAAATGTTCTATGAAGAAATGTTGACTGCAAAACGTATGATTAATTCTTTTAATGAACATTAAACTATAGTGAAATGCCAATGAGATAATGTGGACATCCATAAAGAAAAACTCGTTAATAAAGGAAATGCCATTAGAAGTAGCTTCAAACATGTCAGTGTATTTCAGTGTACTCAACATTTTAATTTGAAGAGAAAATGCTGAATTTTGCAGGATTGCTGATAAAAGTGCTCATTTTATGTCTGTTCAGCTTTTCATATCAACGGTGTTAATGTGATTAGCACAAAGTATTGTTGGAGCAGAAGAAACAAATAGGATTTGGCTTCATCTAAAAATGGAGCAGATTTTTTCTATTCTTCTATACCACTTTACACAAAGAGTGTTTGAATGAGCGTGCTTGTCATTGTGCTTGAGGGGCAGCTGTTGTGGATCAAGATATACTCCCACACTGTGGACACACACACACACAAATCCAGTTTCATTTGACAACTACAAGACAGGTGCATCAAGGACAGACCTCCTCATCTCAATTGCAGTAGCTGACAGAATGAAAAACTAGCACTATCATATTATGTTACTGTTTAAGTTTTGAAATTTAAATATTTTGAAATTTATATAAAACAGCACTGCATTTGTATGTAAATTCACAGTATAAAAACAATACACTTAACTCAGGACATTACCTTATTCATATTTTATTCATTGTAACACAATTGGAGAGCAATAGTCCTAAACATCAAAAAACTTTAAAAAACTTTTAAAGCCACACTATGCGATTCTTGACCACTAGAGGGCACAATAGCCCAAACCAAATTCAGAGCAACGAGCCATGATTTACCTTGCACAACTGCTGTGGCTAACATGCTGTATTAGCAAAAAATTGTCTATACAGGGACATCTCGGTCGTTTGTTTAATATAAATTCATTATTAACCCTAGCATGTTCCACCATCTCCTGCAGTACAGGAAACATGCTTTAAGTACAAGCGATGTATTTTCCTCTGATCCAGCCACCAGATGATTTCCAATACAATATGGTCCAAAGAAAGCTTCAATGAAGAATACTCTTGTTCGTCTTTTCTCTTGGCTCCAAAGGGCAGCCTCATCCTCTTGGGACGTCCTCTACCGGAATGACTTTCAAGGTCAAGCAAGGACAAGAATGATCAAATATGGGAATTTGGGATTTACCCATGGTTTGGTAAAGAAACTATTATAATGCCAGATTACTTATTTACTATCAAAATCAGGCACAACATAACCTCCTTAAGATAGCAAACAATCCAATTGGATTTTATCCAGATCTTTTTGTGGTGATGCTGATTCATAAAGTCCAACCCAATACACTCAAGATTCAACATAACTGTACATGCAAGTCAATATACCCCAAAGCAGGAGCATTCCTTTTTAGCAGAGAGATGGGAGGACAGACTACAGTATAAAATGAAAACTCAGAAGGTGGGATATACACAGATGAAATTATTAGCTGCAAAAAAAAGTGCAATACAATTTTCTACAAGTTCATTTTACTTGTTTGTTTTCTTGGATACAGATGAATTAATAAGTGAATCAAGTAAAGTAAATCCATTAAACACAAACTAATTCCAACATTCTCACACAACAAGGGAGAGAATATGTCAGAATTTTAGCCCAGGTGTTAGATAATCTACGGCGACCCACCTCAAAGGTTGTTGAGGAGAGCAGTAGGCAAGAAATACCTGAACTGAAAGCCTTCAATAGTCTAGTTTCTGAAATAAAAACAAGCCTAACTTAAATTTCTGCAGTTTCAACAGGTCAAGTTATTGTACCATTATAAAGAAGAGCGACTTATTTACTCCCTATTCACTTGCTAACTCTATACATAACATACATTTTTAATGCAACACTGAAATATGTGAAGTTTTATATTCTTTAAATACATAGCAACAAAATGCAGCATCTTGTAGCAAAGTATTATTTTAAACTTTCCAACACTGAGGCATGTTCCTTAACTTTTAGTCTTGTGTAAATCGTGAAAATTATTTTTATTTAATGTACACAATATGCAAATAAACAGAATCTTACACTACTTGCTTGTTTGTATTTATGTGAAATGTGCATTTTGTTATGAAACAGCTTTACTGATGAAGTACCTTAGGGTAGTTTAACTTTAAGTCTAAAAAGTTTTAAGAGAATTTTTTTCTTTCCACTTTTGAAGGCTCAGTTTAACATATTGATATATAAATAGGAACCACAAGACAGACGTTATGAAGATAATGACAAATCTATATATATAGTTTACTATGAATCAATATTCCAATTAACAATTGGATGTGTACCAGCACTTGCATACACTGTGTTTAGAAGCTATTTTTGGCTTACTGTAGAAGAAGTAGATGCAGCTAAATAATCAGAAGTGGCACTTTGTCTATGCAGCTGTCAAGTACATGCGAAGGAGGTTCTAAGCGCAATGGGCATCCAGCTCCATACCTGGTTGAGAGCCAGCCAGTAATTTAGACCCATCATGATTAATCAGCAGCTGTTAGCTTTAAATTCCTTTGTCAAATATGTGGGGCTCTTGCCTGGGAGGCTCCACAGTGTGTGCATACTGTAAGTTTTAATTTTGGTGGTGCAGAGCATTCCCTGCACAAAATGTGGATACAACAAGTTAAATATTTGTGACTGAGTCAGAGAGGTGATGCCTCCTCTGTAATTTTCATAGCAATGGTTTCTGTCATTGCTGCTGTTGTTTTAGAATGCATTATTTTAAATGTCAAATATACAAACGGCTCTCTGCATGGTGTAACAGCCCAGGTGGCAGCATAAAACATCACAGAACACACACACACGTACACTTGAGAAATATCAAGTGGCAACATTTCGTCTCATTTAAAGTGGTAATTTGTGAGAGTCTTGCATTTTGCCGTGGGCAGCATGTGGTGTTTGGTGCTAAGCAGTTATTGCTGTGGAGACATTGCAGTGCATCTTATTTTTGGCAGTCAAATTGTGTAATGAGTACTGAGTTGTCTCTTAACTTGAATTTTAATTTTCTGTACTTGTCCTGTCATAATTGTTTTTCTTCTGCCAGAAATTGATTACATTCCATTGTAAGAAAATATTTTTTCCTGGACAAGATAACAGCAAATACAAAACTTTCATTGTGGCTTTAGCATTAAACTGGGGGTAGGCACGGTTTCTGTAAAGATTTCTAATGTCCAGTTCAACACTGTTTAGCTCAACTATTAGAAATTACCATGATAGTAATGATAAAGACAAAAGGCAAACGTGATTATAAAATAACCAAGTCAAAGACGGTGTGCCAAGGTCAAGATCAGCCAGCATCATTTGTTGGCAGCCTATCATTTTGCACAGGGAGCAATGAATTCACCACTCTCTATTAAGAATAGATGAACTCATTTCATTTACCAAGGAGTCTGACTGGATTTTGAATTACAAGAGCAGGCCTCATTTATGGTGAATATTGTCTGAACCAAAATCCTTTAAGGAGTGTTCTCCAACATACAGTATAAGCATTGTTCCATAAAATTCCAAACATTGCTCCACACGTGATAAGCTTGCTAACACTGCTCAGTAGACAACAATCATTTTACTTTGTATGTAGGCTCCTTATACCATTCAGTGTGATTACATAAAGCCTAATATTTACCGGTACCATCATTTTGTCATAACTTTACACATTTGCATACTTCCTGTTCATGTCACAGGGATGATCTGCAGTCTTCTCTTACCTGGTTCTAAATGAATAACAACATGTTAACACCCATATCTACTGTATGACTTCATTTCCAAATGAAAGCAGTTAGGAATCAATATAGTTAACTGTTTATTTTCAGATGTGAGAAGCCCCAGTTAATTGCCTTAAGGGTTTCCTTGAGATACTGTAGGATTCAAACATAGTGCCCTTATTTATATGTGCAACAAAGTCATGTTTCAAATTTCTAAAACTTTTTCTACCATTACCATAAAACTCAACAGTCCCTGAACTGTTGATATTGTCACTGTGATGCACAGCACCACCAGCACCAATGGCATTAGTGTGCATGTGTCCTGTTGACTGATGACAATTAAGTAACTGCTGTTACACACCGGTAACAGCAGCAAATAGGTAATGCACCACTTCCTTTGCATTGGCTGAATAAATTATAATGATATTCTCTCCTGAAGCTTTTGAGTTCTTAAGAGAAAACAATTAGGTGGATTAATCAAACATCTGGTATTCTCTTGGGATAGGTGTATGCAAAATAAAGGTGTTAAGCACATGAGTTAAGTTAAGTTTTTTAATTATTTGTTGGCATTTTCTAATTCAAAATTGCATCATGAAGGTATTAAATTGTGTGCTAGAAAAGAAGGAAGAGGAGATGGGTTTCATGAGGTAAAGTGAAAAAGATGCCTTCAACAAATTTAACAACTTTAATGGTACCACCAGTCAAAATATCTGCATTAGTTACAATCAGAAATCTGATGTTCAAAGTTTGAAAAACACTATGACAGTCTCTACTCTTTGATAAGGATTTTGTACCTTAGCATGCCCTTTATAGCACAGTGCAGGCAAAGTCTCTCTATAATAAACAGGCTCCATGCTCACAGCTGCTTTCATTACTGTTCATTCAATACATGCTGTGTCCAGGGATCAATATTTCTTCACCTTGTGCAGCACAGATGCCAGATTAGATGCATCTCCAAGGGCAATAATGAGGGGTGCCTGAACCTGCTTCGCACAAATGTGTGTCTTTAAACAGATCTGTGTGAGAGAAATCAAAACCAGGTGTATTAGAATTATAACAATGTTTGTGATATCTGTGTTTAAAGAGAGACATTTTTCATTAAACAATATTAAAGCATTTAGTCCTACGTATTATACGATATATGATAGGATAGATATGATTCTACAGTGTAGGGCTGGATTTTTTTTTTTTTTTTTGGCATCCTCTGTAGAATTTGCTTTTAATTTCATACAAATGCAAATGAAAAGCTGTAATTAGACCATGCTATTTTTTTTTCTTAAAATCATAAAAAAAAGTTACTTCATGCAAATTGGCATCCTCTGTAGAATTTGCTTTTAATTTCATACAAATGCAAATGAAAAGCTGTAATTAGACCATGCTATTTTTTTTTCTTAAAATCATAAAAAAAAGTTCCTTCATGCAAAATATACACTTTGTGAAAAACATTATTTAGCAGACTGGCCCTCCTCCTCAGTGTGCAAAAATAGATCTGTAAATCATTCCCTAGCTACTGTATCTTAGAAAAATGCCACATTCTAACTTAAATCAAAAAGACTGCACAGTTGTCTACAGATATAATGGTTTTTGAACATGTTGCTAAATTCACCTTCTACAGTCAGAATCTATCCTAAAATGGTCACAAGCCACTGTTTATAGTACTGTACATATAGTATATAATGAGGAAATAATTTACATTTGACTGGGGCCTGATGTCAACCATTCTATAACAACAGTGAAGTTGGGGTTGTCTTATTCCTCTGTGCTTTATGGATTGTAGTGTGTTTTGAAAATCTCTCAGATTTCCCTAATGGTTTCCTAAAAGGTGTAGTAATTAGTGTCTCATTGCATTATGGGATGTTGAGAGGCGACAATGGAACATAACCATTAACCTGAATTGTCTTATTAAAAGTTAACTCTTGAATTCCAGAGAGAAATCTGAAGTATAGTTAGAGTTAGAACATAACATAGGCTTTTACTGGTTCATTCTCACCACTGTGTCTTGGAAATGTATTAGGGTGCTTAATGACCCTGAGCGCCATCGTGTAAGCACAAGCCTAACATCATTTGAAAACATTTAAATTGTTTTAGATTATTAATATAAATAAACAGATCAGTCATATTGTTGACTTATTTGAGTCCAGAAACACTACAGCCTATAAGGATGCAGAAAAACTGTCTGTAGTGCCTGAAAGGCAAATTAAGTCCTTAAACAGGCTCACCACTAAGCAGTTTTCACCTTTAAAAAATTCCTTTTTTGACATTACTTTAATGGCTGGCCTATACATAAAAATAATTTCTTACTGAGGCCAATTTGTTTGTTTTTTATGGGTGTTTGTTTTTTGCCAGTTCCCGTGCCTGCCCATAGGGAAGCTGAGCACTTGCCTAAAGCTTAAGAGACATCTTCTTTGGCATCCTCAGCTGCATGAGGATTTTATTTTTGTGTAGTCTGTGCCCTTTGACAAGGACTCAAGCTGACAATCACACTGGAACTTAAACCCTCAGGACCACCTGTGAAAAGGACGCACACATCTGACTGCAAACAATTCAAAATGTGCCTTTACTTACTTAAATCCATTTTTAGATTTTGTACCTTTTATTTGATAGCATGATATAAAGAGATACAGAGCAGATTCAGGGAGGGTTTGACCACAGGTTACAAAAATCCTTTGGATTCCCTTGTTAAAATCTTAACAATGGGAAGCATTGTAAAGTAATATATGCCAGGAAAACTTTGCTTTGGTAGAAAATTGTTTAAAATAATTGGTCTTACATATTCAGAGGAAAGTTTGAACTGTTGCATTCATACTTACCTAACTTCTGACAGTGTGATTTATCTTGCAGCTCTAATTAAACCTTCATTAAGCCAATTCTATGGTTATTTAAAGCATGAAAAGTTGTTCCTTTAACTGTAGTTGCTTGGGGATTATTTTTAGTACATGAAAATATAAAATGTGATGCTGTGAAACCCTTCTAAAAGGTATAAATGCACATATGTCTCCTGTTAAAATTCAGTAACAACTTTATATAAACTTCTCAGCATGCAAAATGACGTGGGGCCTAAACATCCATGTCAATCACAGAGAATCAACTCATCTGGCTGTACGTGTACAATTCTAGAGGGGGACACTTAATGCAAATCTATGTCCTTAGGTCTAATCCTAACTGGGTGTTCTAAACAGTGTTCCTTGTTTTTGTCGGAGCTGAGAAATCATTGTAGGAATTATTGACACAGCCTCTGGCCAAAACATCTAAGTAGCACGAAGAGGAAACAATTTCCTACATTTCTCATTAAATATTGCAAATGTACTTAGCTTCAAGTTTGGTTTGAAGTCCACAGTGAAAATATTCATTTTCACTTTTCTGTTTTGCCTTGTTTGCATCACAGGTGCAGACTATCAGTCTACAGTTGCAGTCTTACTCACTCAACCTGTGTCAGACAATTTTTAAAAACAATTTTTTAAGCAAAAGAAAAAAAAAAAGATTCTTTCAGGGAAGAAAATTAATTAATCTGCTGAAATAGTTAGGTTTTATTACAGCAAAGAGCATACTTATTTCCCCCTCCTTTTCCTTGTAGAATTAATTTTTTTTGATCAGGAAGCTTTCTGAAAAATAGATTAAATATCAGCATCACTTGTAGCCACAAGGAATGAAAAAGAAATCTTCTACCCAGACAGTGACATTTATGATGAAGTGATTTAGCTGAGGAATAGCTTCTAAACATATTTGCTGTGGACAGTAGGTGGATTAAGTGAGAAGTGAATGACAGCAGCTGTTGCAGAGGCAGAGTGGACCGATGACAGACATCCCCAAGCTGAAAACCATTTCAAGACAGCATTCAGTCTATCACATCTTAATGCATGTGCACTTTTTAACAACCAGACTTGATCTTATTTTATATGTAGTCAAAGTTTGATTTATTGGGCAAATTGTTTTGTGCAATCATGGCCGATGCTCGCAAAGGTTGCCTGCACCAGCAGCTGAATGAAAGTGTTTGATTTCCACTTTCATCGTTTATCATCAAAACGCCTCAAATGGCAGATGCATCAGTATTAATAATAAAGGTCAAAATGCTTTATCTAAGTTAATATTCTCATTTTCTATTTTTGTTTGTCAGTGTCCAAACTGAACAATACCACCACTGAAAAAGGAAGCATTCATTAAAAGTCATGAGCAATTTTGTGTTGTTTTCAGCAAGTGTGTTGTATTATTTACAGCATATATATTTTTATATCCTTACGTATTTAAAGATTGTCTGTGAATTCCCATAACATTTTATAGCTATCCACTGAAAAAAGTCTGATGAAGAGGCATTTTAAGATGTACTGTATCTCTGTGTGACAATTTAAATATATTTACAGACTAAAATTCGTTTTTTTTTATTTTGTCATTACAGTCACAGTATTATACCAATTGCAAAAATATATTTTGAAATAACACAATGTAGGAAAACAAATGCTTTGAGATGTCATTGTAGGTCAATGTTTATATTCTATTTTCTGAGAAGGCTAAGGTATATGTCAAAACATTGTCATCCATCAGGCAAAGGGTCAATTTATTTCAAATGTCAAGTGCAGAGATAAATGAAACTGCCCTGGCCATTGTGATCACATCAGCTCATAGTGCTGGTGAAACTGTTTATAATAGTGGCGTTTGATGTCTTTCTTCTAAGTGTGTGAAGAGTGGTACTGTAACACACAGTCCACATACTGGCATCCTTACTTTGTCTTTAATGGTTAAATGATGTGGCAGTGTGTTATTTTCTAATAACCAAGGGTGTCACTCTGTATGTCAGTGAAGTACTAGGAAGGCTTTCAGCACATCAAAGTTGAAAATAGCAGGCCTATAGATAATAACTAGTTTATTGTCTGCCGTAGTTTGTCTGATTGGATATGGATAGACTAGGACAGTGAGATGACTTCCAGTTCTTCACAGTAACAAGGCCACTTGTTCTTTTTTCATTAAAAGAATGTTTAGTGAAAAAAAAAAGATGTAGAAGCTGACAGTACAAAAATCGACCACAGATCTTGTATGTAGGGCAGAGTAAAAGGCTATCCAATAGTACTGCCAGCTAACCAGAGCAAGGGGTCATGCTGGCTTATAGAACTGAGCGACAAAGACTATTGTTCCTTGAATGAAGCTTAGAAATCATCTAATTCGTCAAAGGGAGCAAACAATGGGCCTGCTCCATTCTTTACCTCTCCACCACAAGTGATGTGGTGTGTCTTACTTATCTCTACAGCAATTTATTAAGCTCTCAACTTAGAAAAAGAAAAACTAGTTTTAAATAGAAGGCAACATTATTGATGCTGACACTGGCAGATCTTATCATTTTATTTATTTTAACGCATCGATTTAGCAACACCGTATCAAATTAAAAAAGCTTAAACTGTTGACTAAAAATGTGAACCTTTTGTGCTAGTTAGTTGCTGCGTGGCACACAATCTATGCTGCGAGACAGAATTTAAAATTGGATGTTCACTGGCTTCTGTATGATGTATTAGGGTCTTATCTTTTAGCTGATTAAATTCCTACAGCCATTCACATCCACCTCCAAGCCACTGCAGTATAACTTGTCTAATTCTGAGGTCTTGTGTATATGAAACTGGCTGGTTTGGGGTCAGTCTTCGGTATAGTTTTCTAGTTTATGCAAATTATCCAAAATGTTTGTGGAAGGTGGCATTGTAAGGACATATTGGACACACACAGTTCACCCACCATTTATTCTAGGTGTCACTGTGTGAAAAATCATAAGAAACATAAAAAAGTTATCTCTGTGTCTCTGTATTCTAAAGCAACGGCTGTGTCTGTCATCTCCATCGTTTCATTGGCCCTAGTAATGATTCTGATTAAAGTTAGAGAAGAAACATACAACAACCTGCTCATAAATTGCTTTTTTGAATAACTAATGTTTTGCCATTATTATAATAAAACAGACTGTCCTGTGAGAGTAATAGTTATTATTCCAGTGTGTAAGCTGTATTTTTCACCTGCTTGGGTAGTTTTTGTTTCTAAGCTAACCATCTCCTAGCTATAGCTTCATAATCACCTTTATTTACCAAGTATGTTACACACAAGGAATTTGTTTCCGGTACAGAACTGCTGGCAGCCATCTGCGGCGCCAACTCACACCGATGGCTCTAACCATCGGGGGCAACTTGGGGGTTCAGTGTCTTGCCCAAGGACACTTTGACATGTGGACTGCAGGCACTGAGATTCAAACCTTCAACCTTCTGTTTGGGAGAGGACTGCTCTACCCACCGCACCACTGTCGCCTCCCTTCATACATAATGAACACATATGGGTGGTTCGCCTGTCAGAGAGAAAGCAAATGTGCATATTTCCTAAAATGACAAACTATTCCTTTAATACAAATTCTGTACATCTGCATGATATTAGTTTCCTCTCAGTTGAAGTTTTGGACTATCAAACTGTCAGTACTGTGCAATATGTCATGGTGGGAAGAGTAGTGCTGGTTTAGAATGGATAAGAGAAC